>NC_068439.1:70021583-70321583 GCF_023373465.1 Oncorhynchus keta
GTAGTTAACAGAGGCATGCAGCTACATGTCATTCCAATGTGCTGCTGGTCTGACTCTGGCAGGTAGGACAAAGCACAACACATTCTCTTTATGCCTGCTACATTAGGTTATCCCACAACAAACACTTCACTAACAATATTGTTGACAGGGTAAAGTGATGACCATCTCATGCCCTTTAATAGAGCTGTTTTACTGCTGTATTACTGTTATGTTTGCGTTCATGTCTGTATTCATGATGAACAGGGTGAATAGGTTAGAGTAAAGGTTCAGAATCATAAATGTCCTCTGCCAATATACATTTTTCCACCATATCTATTGTAAAACATAAACCTGACTACAAAATGCAGGACTAACAGTCCAGTTTAATCAAAGCTTACAATAGCTCCACTTCTTTGGCCCTGGTTCAAACAGGCCTTTAGGCAGTTGGCCTGAAACCCTGCCCCTGCTGTTCATTATTCACTTCACATTTATTGGCAGAGATTCTCCCTAATCTATTTAATATATCTTTAATTTATTTAATTAAAACTGTACTGATTAAAACTGTACTGATTAAAATTCCCTATCTCCATCCTCGTTCTCTGTTCATGTTATAAAATCAAGTTTAAGAATCTACAGTACATCCATGACACAGTCTAGCTGTGACCTCATGGCTTGTTCTGGAGCCAGAGAGCCAGAGTCAGACGTCCATTAGCAGGCTGGGCCTGGCGCTGCAGGAGTTTTGACAGGTCTGCGTGTGAGCACTAGGGCTGGGGCTGGGGCTGAAGGGGGCTGTTGAGACCCACTGGTGCTGTGGGGCTGAGCCTGGCCCGCCAGCAGCACTCCTCCACGTTTGTGTCGGACACAAGCTGCTGTTTGCCTGGGACCCTGCCGCCCCACCGCACTCGGCACCCACTTGGCCAGCCGTGCCATTGTCTGGGGTGTCCACACGCATCTGTCAGGCATGGGCAATATTGGCACTGACAGACAGCCTATTGTCCCCAGTCTGAGTGGAAGACGCAAACACAGTTGGTGATTGCTGGTCCTAATTAGTCCACACACTCTAATACACACACACAGGGGCTGTGTCCAAATACCCATACTAGCGTACTACCTACTTAAACTATGAGTACCATGTACTCATCGTTGCATACTATTTAGCACGTACTATTTAGTAAAAAGTATACAGTATGGGGCCTTCCAAGTGGCGCAGAGATCACTACAGACCCGGGCTCGATCCCAGGCTGTGTAAGGGATTTCATCCTCTTCTTCCGAAGAGGAGAGGTGAGAAGGATCGGAGGACCAATATGCAGCGTGGTTAAAGTTCATGGTTCTTTAATCAGAGAAATCAGATGGTTCTTTAATCAGAGAAACTATACATGAACAAGAAACGTGAAAACCCGAAACCAGTCCCGTGTGGCCCAAACACTGACACAGGAGACAACCACCCACAAAATACCCAAAGAATATGGCCGCCTAAATATGGTTCCCAATCAGAGACAACGATAAACACCTGCCTCTGATTGAGAACCACTCTAGGCAACCATAGACTTCCCTAGACAACTACACTGAACACAACCCCATAAATCTAATAAACCCCTAGACAAGACGAAACACAATAAATCACCCATGTCACACCCTGGCCTAACCAAAATAATAAAGAAAACACAGATAACTAAGGCTGTGACAGGCTGTGTCACCATCGGCTGTGACCGGGAGTCCCATAGGGCAGCCCAGAATTGTCCCAGCGTCGTTCGGGTTAGAGGAGGGTTTGGCCGGGGGTGGGGGGGCTTTATTTGGCTCATCGTGCTCTAGCGACTCCTTGTGGCGGGCCAGGCGTCTGCAGACTGACTTTGGTTGTCAGTTGAACAGTGTTTCTTCGACACAATGGTACAGCTGGCTTCCGGGTTAAGCGGGTGGATGTTAAGGAGCACAGTTTGGTGGGTCATGTTTGGGAGGACGCATGACTCAAACATCGCCTCTCCCGAGCCCGTTGGGGAGTTGCAGAGATGAGACAAGATCGTAATTGAAATTGGGAGAAAAAGGGAGTAAACACAAAAAATACAAATAACAAATGCAGTATGACACGGCAGCAATGCAATGGTGGCTCCTGACTAGTTCAGTATGTGTGGCGGGGTTCGAGTACGGGTAGATTTTTCCAAATTCAATAGACAGCCTGATAATAGCTCATTTGCAATTCTATTAATTTATTAAAATGTTCAAATCGAAAGGCACAGAAAAACATGGACAGTAAGGTGCATCAAAAATTCAGAACCACTGAAGAGCAACATAATAAACTAAAGCACTGCTCATTGAGAAGGAGATCAGAATGACTGCCAAGGCTTGATCCAGAAATGAAATAGGTAGTAGCCAAGCCTACAAAACTAAAACAATACATATCTTCAAATCAAAAGACCTGATTAAGATGACATCAATAACACAGCCACGTCCAGGGTGCCAACACATTCAGAAATCAAAAGATGGTTTAGTATTTTCTTTAAAAGCTCTGATGAAGGCCAAGAGAACAATAAATCATTGTCAATGAGAAAACAGAAATCCACTTTGGGAAAAGAAATACATATTTTCAAATATGTAGCCTAAAATGCAATTCTCGTGATCATTTTAAGGAGAACAAAAAACACTCAGCCTACATTTTAACACTACCGCAGAAGCTTCGCTGTTCAGCATCTTCCCAATTAAGTAGCCTAGTTTTGTTGTTTGGCTACTTGAAGAGAACTAGGGCCTATCACTCGCAGCCCACCTCTTCCAATGCATTGTGGAATAGTGTGCATCGAATTCTACTAGAATTCTCAAACAGCCTACTATTTAGGACTATTTAAGTATAGGTATTCGGGACACAGCCAGGGTATCAGACACACAAACAGACACAAACTTGATTATTTAGCTTCCAGATACTGCTTAGCTTCACATACTTATTTGTGCTTATTACATGATAACACTTACCATATAAAGTCATTCGTTCTAAAATCTCAAGAACAGTACATCAATGTTAAATGGCGAGGGAGTAGGAATGATGTTACTTCCAACACAAAACAGAGTCATCACATGTTGCCACGGATACGGTAACTTGATAGTAAGCTGTGGGAATACACGTAAACGCCTCCACCTGGCCTAATCAGCAGAACAGGGCCCTGTTTCCCTTCCCAGGGGACACAGCGCTATCACAGCCTCCAAAGCATCAGATTGAATCTGCTCTTAATGAGGTGAAAAATAACCCGTACTGGAACAAGTATTGATCAAATAAAAGCAGGGAAAAGTGTCCCGTCTTCCATCATTTGATTATAGCTTGACATTCGTTGGTTTGGTGAACTGGTACACATTGTACACTCCTTCCACTTGTTTTTTATTTTGAAATGTTTTTTTCAGAGCCTCAGTGGACTTCCATCTCCAGGCAAAGGGTGTGACGTCACAAAATGGTGGTGCTCAGAGGCACAGAGCACACACACACGAGAGAGAGAGAGAGAGAGAGAGAGAGAGAGAGAGAGAGAGAGAGAGAGAGAGAGAGAGAGAGAGAGAGAGAGAGAGAGAGAGAGAGAGAGATCACACACTGAACACATCACACACTGAATACATCACAGAGAGAGAGAGAGAGAGAGAGACTCAAAGCATGCGGGTTAGAGAGGACTGAGGGAGAGCAGTTTAAAAAATAGCAGTTTAAAGTAATTCTGGTCATCTTCTTTCTGGTGTGTCTGCAGAACAATCACACTAACAAGCTGAGTTATATTGGTAAATACTATATACAGTGTTTGTGTAATACATCGCCAAAACAAGTTACCTGGTGCACATTAGTGCTAGACCAGAGAGTTTGGTAGAGTGGGAAATATGCTCCTCCACAGCTCATAGTAATTATCCACTCTCAGAGCAGAGTCTATTGATTGGTCTTTATGGAGCTGAGCTGGGCAGAGACATGATGTGTGTGTGTGTGTGTGTGTGTGTGTGTGTGTGTGTGTGTGTGTGTGTGTGTGTGTGTGTGTGTGTGTGTGTGTGTGTGTGTGTGTGTGTGTGTGTGTGTGTGTGTGTGTGTGCGTGCGCGTGTGCGTGCGTGCGTGCGTGCGTGCGCGCGCGTGTGTGTGTGTGTGATGTGTATTTGTGTGTGTGCTGTGTGCCATCACTTCATTACAACCCAATTATCAGTGGTGTGTGTGTGTGTGTGTGTGTGTGTGTGTGTGTGTGTGTGAGTGCATGTGATGGGCTGAGAGCAGAGCAGCTGCTTTCATCCGAGTGGATGGATGCTCTCCTTCCTTTCACATTGGTATTTTAGAAGTTGCTCTGTGCCATCACTTCATTACAACCCAATTATCAGCCTGGTTTTACACAGCTGCCTTTAAAGCCTAATGCTGTGGGACCATATGTAGCTAAATACATGTCATCAGGCCCATGTTTCTTCACTAATCTGAGCAGTCAGTTTCTTCATTCTTTTACAAGTATATAGATATAGATATAGAGAATAATTATCCATCATGGTATTTGTTCCCATGTTTACTGAAGGTATTTAATGGCTGACTGCCATGGAGACTGGAGGTATTTGATCAAATTATGATTGGTTGCACCTAAATCATCATGATGGGTATAATATCCGATAAATGATATTACATTTCTTAAATCAGATTGCCTTATGGTCAAATCAAATCAAATCAAATCGGGTCCCCTGCGGGACGGTTGAGCTAACGTAGGCTAATGCGACTAGCATGAGGTTGTAAGTAACAAGAACAAGCTCTCAATCTGCTCCACTGCAGCCCCATTGATGAGAATGGGGGCGTGCTCTGTCCTCTTTTTCCTTTTTTCCACAATCATCTCCTTGTCTATGGTGTTTCTCTTGTATTTCAAAGATAATGGTACAAAAAAAAAGGATTTTTTCTTTGTATTATCTTTTACCAGATCTAATGTTCTCCTACATTAATTTCACATTTCCACAAACTTCAAAGTGTTTCCTTTCAAATGGTATCAAGAATATGCATATCTTTGCTTCAGGTCCTGAGCTACAGTTAGATTTGGGTATGTCATTTCAGGCGATAATTGAAAAAAAGGGGCAGATGTTTGAGAAAATATTTAACAAATAAACTAAAGTTTGAAAAAAGCAACACAATAAAATAACAATAACGGGGCTATATACAGGGGGTACCGGTACCGGTAAAGAGGAGTGGGAGGCCCCGGTGCACAACTGAGCAAGAGGACAAGTACATTAGAGTGTCAAGTTTGAGAAACAGTCCTCAACTGGCAGCTTCATTAAATTGTACCCGCAAAACACCAGTATCAAAGTCAACAGTGAAGAGGCGACTCTGGGATGCTGGCATTCTAGGCAGAGAAGCAAAGAAAAAGCCATATCTCAGACTGGCCAATAAAAATAAAAGATTAAGATGGGCAAAAGAACACAGACACTGGACAGAGGAACTCTGCCTAGAAGGCCAGCATCCCGGAGTCGCCTCTTCACTGTTGATGTTGAGACTGGTGTTTTGTGGGTACTATTTCATGAAGTTGCCAGTTGAGGACTTGTAGGGCGTCTGTTTCTCAAACTAGACACTCTAATGTACTTGTCCTCTTGCTCCGTTGTGCACCGAGGCCTCCCACTCCTCTTTCAATTCTGGTTAGAGACCATTTGCACTGTTCTGTGAAGGGAGTAGTACAAAGCGTTGTACAAGATCTTCAGTTTCTTGGCAATTTCTCGCATGGAATAGCCTACATTTCTCTGAACAAGAATAGACCGACGATTTTCAGAAGAAAGTAATTTGTTTCTGGCCATTTGGAGGCTGCAATCGAACCCACAAATGCTGATGCTCCAGATACTCAACTAGTCTAAAGAAGGCCAGTTTTATTGCTTCTTTAATCAGAACAACCGTTTTCAGCTGTGCTAACATAATTGCAAAATGATTTTCTAATGATCAATTAGCCTTTTAAATTGATAAACTTGGATTAGCTAACACAACTTGCCATTGGAACACATGAGTGATGTTAGCTGATAATGGGCCTCTGTACACCTATGTAGATATTCCATTAAAAAATATGCCGTTTCCAGCTACAATAGTCATTTACAACATTAACAATGTCTACACTGTATTTCTGATCAATTTGATGTTATTTTAACGTGTTTTTCTTTCAAAAACAAGGACATTTCTAAGTGACCCAAAACTTTTGAATGATAGTGTAGGTCGGGGTAAAGTGACTATGCATAGATAATAAACAGTGAGCAGCAGCAGTGTAAAAACTAATGGGGGTCAATGTAAATAGTCCAGGTGGCCATTTGATTAATTGTTCAGCAGTTTTATGGCTTGGGGGTAGAAGCTATTAAGGAACATTTTGGAACTAGACTTCGCTCTCCGGTACCGCTTGCAGTGCTGTAGCAGAGAGAACAGTCTATGACTTGGGTGACTTTGGGCCTTCCTGACTTGGGTGACTTTTGGGCCTTCCTCTGACACAGCCTGGTATAGAGGTCCTGAATGGCAGGAAGCTTGGCCCCAGTGATGTACTGGGCCATACACACTACCCTCTTTAGCGCTGTACTGTCAGATGCCGAGCAGTTGCCGTACCAAAAGGCTTGAGCCGGCCCTGCTCAAAGGCCCTTGAAGTGAAGGAGCACTAGTGTTAACACTAAATAAGCAAAGACCTCAAACTGACTACCTATGAAAGAGAATGAAATGATTTCCCATCATAGGAATGTAGTTTTATTCCGTAAACTTCAAAATGGGCCCCAGTCACATCGAAGGGTTTAATTAATAGAAAAATATCTAGGTGCTACTTCAAAAAGTGATACTTGTCATATGAGAATAAATGTACTGTGTTTTGCTTTGGGTGTGTTCCTGGGAGCCTACAGGGCTCCAACTGAGCACAGCTCTTATCACAGGTAGTGTGTATTGTTCCTGCCCCTGCCTGCGTCTTGCCTCCGTCCTGCCTCCATCCTGTCTCCATCCATCCGCCCGCACAAATCAGGCTGTTTAAACACTGACCAGTTTTACTGCCCTGCTCTGTAAATACCTGCCAAATGATGCTGCTCCCTACCTGGAAAATCAATCAATTCCATGCACACTCTGGGTAAACACCCGGCACTAGCAGAAATCACTTAATGTCTTTTACTACTTTCTTTACTGTAGTTATATAGAAGGAAGAAGAGAGCAGCATCTGGCAAATGGAGGCAAGTTTCACTTGTGTTCGTTAAAGGACAATTCCACATCAAAACTAAATTTTGGTGTTTATTTCATTAGTCCATTGTTGATATACTCCCAAAATGTTTTCATGATATATAACTTTCAAATGCAAAATGCATAAAATTGGCTGTCTTTATGTATTTTGAAAGTTACATATCTTGAAAACTTGATTGCTGACATGTAAAACATTTTGGGAGTATATCATCAATGGACTAATGAAATAAACACCAAAATAAGGTTTTTGGGTGGAGTTTTCCTTTAAATGTATAAACTCCATCTGAAAGGACTGGGTGGAAAGATCCTCCGCTCTGTGTTGGCAGATACTTCGGACGCATTTAAAAATACTGCACTATATAGGGAATAGGGTCCCATTTGTAACGCACAAAGAGAGGAGAACTTATCCTATACCTTACCCACAGAGGGAACTGCATTTGGAGACTAACGTTACGTCCCAAATGGCACTCTATTCTCCATAGGGCTCTGGTCAAAAGTAGTGCACTATGTAGGAAATAGGGTGTTATTTGGAACACAATGTAAAAATATTGCTCTGCCACATGGACGTTAAACCGCTCTAGACAAAACATTGACATATGAGTTAATATCTTTAATGTTTCCTGTCATTTTTCCCAACCTATATTTCCTAACCTATGGCTATCCCTTTTGACAGTTGACCAATATAGAGCAATACAGTGAGCAGTAACACTGTGTTTTTATAATGCCATAACAATGGTAATCTCTGACAAAGCCTTGATCATTGTCTGTAAGGGAATGAATGAATGGCTGGCATTCAGCAGGATACTGATGTTCTGTGATGAGGATATGGCTTCTTTTGATCTCACTGACTGGCTGGATGGTTTGTGGCATTGCATCAGGAGAGGAGAGGAGAGGAGAGGAGAGGAGAGGAGAGGAGAGGAGAGGAGAGGAGAGGAGAGGAGAGGAGAGGAGAGGAGAGGAGAGGAGAGGGAGAGGAGAGGAGAGGAGAGGAGAGGAGAGGAGAGGAGAATAAAGTGACCTCAGAAGTAAAGTAATGTTGTGTAGATGATAGTCTGTTTGTGTAATTTGTGTTTGTCAAACACTCATATGAGCCCTAGTGTCCTAATGTAGTACATTACTTAAAAAAGAAGTGTCCTTCACTGAAAACTAGGCTACATAACAAATAACAATAGTTTGTACAGTCGTCAAGAGGGTGTAACAGAGGCAATGCAGCATTGTTGGTCTTTGATTACAAATGCCAGCTGACCCTAGAAGCTGGGTTTGAGAGTGTTAATACATTTCTACTGTTTCCTTCAGAAAGGAAACTCACTGCGTCGGTTTACAGAGAGCTTGCTGAACTGTTACACTAACTACACAGCTATTAATCATTTGTGGCACAATTCACCGTTGAGGGACACGTTCTAGATAACTCTGCTACTCCATCCACTTCCACAATATGGTGGCAAATATTTCATTTACAAATAACCTGTTGGAGTTTGTTTGTGGGCAGCTGATGTTTATTTTATGAATACTAACACCCAAACAGACTGCTTTGGGTGCATTCATTGCTAATAATGATAAAAAGGATCTGGTAATTACAATCATATTTTAAGCCGGTCATTGTTTTGGGGTAGGATTGCATTATCCCTTTACAAAAGGCTTGTTTGGACTGGCACTCGGCCAAACAAATAATGAGTTAGAGCCAAATCTCTGTTGGCTAGCTTGAGCAAGTGGCACCAGAGACAATGCCCATGAGGAAGGTCTTTTATACTGGAGACATTTTTGGGGTAGACTTGGTCTGCGTCCTAAATATCTCCCAATTCTCTATATAGTGCACTACTTTTGACCAGAGCCCTATGGGGGAATAGTGTGCCATTTTGGAGGCACACTTATGGTGTGGGTAGAGCACTGCTGATGCTGAAGCTGTTGGTGTGTTGCTAAGGTTATTTGCTGTGCTTTGGGATGGAAGCCAAATCCTTTGGCATGTCTTTGAAATACTCTCACCACAGCTATTACTGTTATACTATTATACTTACTATCACCACAGCTATTACTGTTATACTATTATACTTACTATCACCACAGCTATTACTGTTATACTATTATACTTACTATCACCACAGCTATTACTGTTATACTTTTATACTTACTATCACCACAGCTATTACTGTTATACTATTATACTTACTATCACCACAGCTATTACTGTTATACTATTATACTTACTATCACCACAGCTATTACTGTTATACTATTATACTTACTATCACCACAGCTATTTTTCTACAGAATGAAATTGTCTTGTTTCTTTTCTCTATTAGAGAAGTTGGTTTTGAGTTGCTGGCTGTCTCACAATCACAATAGTTTGCCACTCCTCAATGAAACATATTATTAAGACACACATGTTGAAATGGCGACAGAGAATCCCTTTGCTTGATGTAGCACAGCCATGAGTCTTTTCTCAGCTAGCACTTTCGTACCAAAAGCTTGATTTATTTAACCATGGGTCCACAGCACCATCTACAGACCAAATAATAACAAGGACAGAGCACCTAACTGCGACCAGGCTAAAATTCATTTGGGCCATCATCAATATGGCCCAGTTTTTCTTTGACTGCATCAATCAGAGAATAGTCCCCTCTTCAATGTCAAGGCATAGCCAAGTATTCATCTCACTAAAAGGCACAACAAATGAAATAATCACATTTAGCGTACATCCATTCTTTTACCACTGAGGCTATTATTTAAGATACTCTGAAAATCAATATAAACATATGCAGAATGCTAACAGACTCCACCTAATCCTAGAACCACAACTCCTGTTTATAAAGACAGACCGTCTAGAATTTATTGACCATAATGTATATTACCAGACAACATTTTGGACACACCTACTCATTCCAGGGTTTTTCTTTCTTTTTTAATATTTTCTACATTGTAGAATAATAGTGAAGACATCAAACTATGAAATAACAGACATGGAATCATGTAGTAATCAAAAACATGTTAAACAAATAAAAATATATTTTATATTTGATGACCTTGATGACAGCTTTGCACAGTCTTGGCATTCTCTCAACCAGCTCACCTGGAATGCTTTTCCAACAGTCTTGAAGGAGTTCCCACATATGCTGTTGACTGTAGTCTCCATAGGCCCCAAGGACCATCAATCATAAACCTCCAAACTTCAGCTCAGTCAACAAGTGTCACTTAGAGTGAAACCGCCTCAAATTAATTTGATCCCCATTCCAACAAAACAGCATGTTTTGCAAGCTGGAGTGCAGGTTTTCACGTCCATGGACACACAGCACAGCCCACACGAAGGTCACTGCAAAGAAGATGTCAAGTGATTTTGTCTGGTATTTTTTTTGCGTGTGTCAGAAGAACAACACGTTTTCACAATTGATGTCCTTCAGCAGAATAGCAGGGGTGAGGAGGTCAATGGAGGCCTTTTGTTTAGTCGAAGGGGACTGGAGCCACTAAGAGGTCATGCACCATGGTGTGTGTGTGTGTGTGTGTGTGTGTGTGTGTGTGTGGGGGGGGGTTGTTAGACATGAAGCCAGCAGGACAGTTGCTTTGGGTGTTGATTTTACATAGTCTACAATTCGAGTGGGTAATGTCCTGACAGTTCAATAAAAAAAGTATTGCATTGCAGTATTTACCAAGTACAGTAGCCTAGTTTAATAAAACACTGGATAAATACCCTTTCTAGGTGAGATAGCCAGCCTACTATGGGTGTATTCCGTTTACAGACTTGAAGACCTGTGTGTGGAGGCAACAAAGACACTGTCTAGTAATTATCAAGCCAGTTTGAGGCCATATGCCTAAAATAACATTATAATGAAGAATAGTGAATGGAGGATGTGATATTTGAGCGGTTTCAATGCAGTTAGATCAGTCTGTATGAAACGCATCAACCATTCAACAGTAGGTGGCAGTAAAAGCCATTAAATAGGGACATTTTGCCACATTCCATTTGTTTGCAAGATTTTTTTCAGGCATAAAGAAAAAAACCTATGTGTAGGCTATTACAGTTCTTTTAAAATCGCTTATTTTCACAAGTATGTGGTACATTTTCACAACTCTAATTACAAAACTCCAAGCTTGTCACACAACGCAGCCAGTCTTTCATTCAAAACCTGTCCTTGTGCATTCATTGGGATTGTAAACATCTCTCCACACAACCATTGATTCAAAATAAATGTTTATTGTGACATGTAATGAGAACATTGGTTTAATCACCAAAACACAACATAATGATATAATTTAGTTGTTTTAACTACCAGTTAATCCAATAGCAAACAATGCAAGATATGTGTTTCAAATCTCTCTTAGAAGTGCTGAAAGTAATATGCTACAGTAGTGTAAATTACAGTAGATTACACACTTTTCACATTAGGCAATACACTTACACTGGCCAAGAAAATAGACAGAAAATCTATCATTTCCATAATATCTATCCAATGTGTAATCAATAAAGACATCCTCTACAATTGCGACACACAGAGGATGTCTTCACTTTGATGGTCGCCCATTGGCTGATGAGGTTCCAACCACGGCGTGGAGTTTTGGCCAGGTTGAAGCCCGCTTCATCAACATGGGTCACAGCAGCATCAAGTACCATCACCATCCAAAAATATATTTTGGTGAGTTATTTTTACAGTATAGTTCCAATATGATACTGTGAAGTAGAATGTGCATCAAATAGTAATAATAATCAATATATAGTGCTCTACTGGAACATAATCGGCCAGCAGTTGTTTCTCTCGAAAGGCACCGGGTAAATGTGTTTCATAGATACCTGGTGCCTATTCAAAAGGCGGGAGATTGCTGATGGATGCCACATTGGCGAAGGTGTCATTGTTCTCCTCAATGGCCTGCTTAATTTCAGACAGCCGTATGTCATTCCTGGCCCTCACCATTTCCACCACTGTCCACTCCTGCTGGTCGGTCAGCACATGGCCACCACCATGAGGTCTTCTGTCAATTCTGAGAGTAGAATGCAGTATACTGTCAATAGATCATACTGTAAGAATACTGTAGCATGTTTTGTGAATTGACATGCATTACAATGCCATTTACAGTAAATGTAATGGTAAAGCATAGTGCATTTCCTGCAGACTTACCGCTTTTCTTGGCGAAATGTTCTCATGATCGAATTTACAGTTGATCTTTTCAGATTGGGGTGAACTAATCTGGCAGCCTCTGCCATGGTAAGGCCTCAGTTTACCACATGGTCAACGATAATGGCCCAGGCTTCATTAGACACAACAGTTCCATGCCGTCTGCCTCCCTCTTTCTGATGCCCACCTCTTTGACTGGCTTATGTCCACCTCTTTGACTGGCCCATACCCACCTCTTTGACGGGCCCATGCCCACCTCTTTGACTGGCCCATGCCCACCTCTTTGACTGGCCCATGCCCACCTCTTTGACTGGCTTATGTCCACCTCTTTGACTGGCCCATACCCACCTCTTTGACGGGCCCATGCCCACCTCTTTGACTGGCCCATGCCCACCTCTTTGACGGGCCCATGCCCACCTCTTTGACGGGCCCATGCCCACCTCTTTGACTGGCCCATGCCCACCTCTTTGACGGGCCCATGCCCACCTCTTTGACTGGCCCATGCTCACTTCTTTGACTGGCCCATGCCCACCTCTTTGACGGGCCCATGCCCACCTCTTTGACGGGCCCATGACCAACTCTTTGACGGGCCCATGACCACCTCTTTGACGGGCCCATGCCCACCTCTTTGACGGGCCCATGCCCACCTCTTTGACGGGCCCATGACCACCTCTTTGACGGGCCCATGACCACCTCTTTGACTGGCCCATGCTCACTTCTTTGACTGGCCCATGCCCACCTCTTTGACGGGCCCATGCCCACCTCTTTGACGGGCCCATTACCACCTCTTTGACGGGCCCATTACCACCTCTTTGACGGGCCCATGACCACCTCTTTGACGGGCTCATGACCACCTCTTTGACGGGCCCATGACCACCTCTTTGACGGGCCCATGACCACCTCTTTGACGGGCCCATGACCACCTCTTTGACGGGCTCATGACCACCTCTTTGACGGGCCCATTACCACCTCTTTGACGGGCCCATGACCACCTCTTTGACGGGCCCATGACCACCTCTTTGACGGGCTCATGCCCACCTCTTTGACGGGCTCATGCCCACCTCTTTGACGGGCCCATGACCACCTCTTTGACGGGCTCATGCCCACCTCTTTGACGGGCCCATGCCCACCTCTTTGACGGGCTCATGACCACCTCTTTGACGGGCCCATGACCACCTCTTTGACGGGCCCATGACCACCTCTTTGACGGGCCCATGACCACCTCTTTGACGGGCTCATGCCCACCTCTTTGACGGGCCCATGACCACCTCTTTGACGGGCTCATGCCCACCTCTTTGACGGGCCCATGACCACCTCTTTGACGGGCCCATGCCCACCTCTTTGACGGGCCCATGACCACCTCTTTGACGGGCTCATGCTCACCTCTTTGACGGGCCCATGACCACCTCTTTGACTGGCCCATGCTCACTTCTTTGACGGGCTCATGCTCACCTCTTTGACGGGCTCATGACCACCTCTTTGACTGGCCCATGCTCACTTCTTTGACGGGCCCATGACCACCTCTTTGACGGGCCCATGACCACCTCTTTGACGGGCTCATGCTCACCTCTTTGACGGGCCCATGCCCACCTCTTTGACGGGCCCATGACCACCTCTTTGACGGGCTCATGCTCACCTCTTTGACGGGCTCATGCTCACCTCTTTGACGGGCCCATGTCCACCTCTTTGACGGGCCCATGACCACCTCTTTGACGGGCTCATGCTCACCTCTTTGACGGGCCCATGTCCACCTCTTTGACGGGCCCATGTCCACCTCTTTGACGGGCCCATGACCACCTCTTTGACGGGCTCATGCTCACCTCTTTGACGGGCTCATGCTCACCTCTTTGACGGGCTCATGCTCACCTCTTTGACGGTCCCATGCCCATTTTAATGCAAATGTAATATATGAATATATAGGCTATTAGGCATACCAGTGTCAGCTAGTCACTGTTCCAAAAGTGTTACCACTGGGAAAAAAACTTGTTGAATGGTTTCTTTAACATGGTGAAATGTTTTTTTTTAGCATGTGGCAGGAAGAAGGACCACTTCAATCCGAACCTGGCATGTATAATCATTGTCATTAGTCCAAACAAGCTGCTAAAACTAGAGTTTCAATTGGATAAATGAATCTAGCCCCTCTCTGTTCCGTACAGTTTGCTTCAATTTGGTTATGTTTGGTTCCTAGTGAATACACCCCTGAAGTTCTCTTTGAAAGCGTGGTGAGTTGACTGACTGTTTGCCACATTAATCAATATAGGGCTTGTTTTACATCGGTTTTCAAAATAGCCTTCTCTAGTTTCAGTGGAAACCTGACATTCAGGGCAGGTGGGGCAGAGGCATTAATCCATGTCACATATCAGTTCGCAAACAATGTAAAAATTATCCGCATACAAACATGTTGTCTTTTTTGCTTTTTTGAGTAAGGCAGCTCCAAAATGCAGGTGTTTCAGCCTAGCTCAGTGCTTTCTGTGGTGGTGGGTCAGTCAGCGGAAAATTATACTTGGGGGTTGGTAATGTTCTCTAGCTGCGCTGTTATTGGCTCAGTGTCCTGTCACTCATGGGGACACTACGTTTCCGCAAAATCTACAGGGAGAGCTCAAAAATTCAAGCCCCTTGGGTGCTGCCATAGATTTACATTCGAAGTGCCATCCAAGAAGGCTCAAGGTCATTGGCCACAGATAAAATTACTTCAAATCACGTTATATCTACCGTAGCTTTGATTGGAACGATCATGTCAACATCATACTTTCAAAATCTAAATACCGTCATGAATCAAGTCGACAATCTACTGGCAAATCCTTTTCAATCCTTGTCATATGAAGAGAAATTATAGATAAAATGTGTTGGTGTTCATAGGCCATTGGACATAAACATTACACAACAAGTTGGAAATCGCAAATTCAACAATGAGTGGTTTGGAAGGAATCAGTAGCTTTCTGCAAGCTTTGCAAAGCAATCACTAGCCTGCTATTCAGTGGAGTGGGTATGTGGTCCAAGTCTGGGTTTAAGGGTCTCTTTTCAAGCTTAAATAGATAAACATTCACATGCAACACCATGGGCAAGAGAAGGTTGAATACATTGGCCATACTGTCAATCCAGCATGACTTCTGCTGCGTTCAAAACAGCTGGAAACTCGGTACTGGGAAATGTCAGACTTCAGTGAGTTCAAGACAACTGGGAACTGAAAAAATGAGCTCCTACTGGGTGAATAAGTTTTGAACAGTCATCCAACTCAGAATTCCAAGTCGGGAACTCAGGCCTTTTTCTAGAGCTCCGATTTCAAAAGGGCTGAACTAATAGTTATAGACTTGTTCGTCTTAGCCTGCTTATTAATGTCTTAATTGAAATTATGGATTGCCTCTTTTCGGCTCATCATTCCCTTATGCCATAGTTTGTACATCTCAATTGTCAGTAGAAACCACATTTGTTTAAGCAAGTCAGCCATATCAGCTATGTTTTTTAAAAAGGCAGTAAATTTAGCTGAATGAATTGTTTCGCTGCCAGACAAGGCTTCGCTGATAGCCAGGTGTAGCAGTGTTAAAGATTCGCTCCATGGTGCTGAAAAGAAAGCTCTGTTGTTGGGACAGCTTTATGTAGGCCCTAACTGTTTGTGGGCACCGTTTGTCACAGTTATAGTACAATTGATGTATTGTTTAATGTTGTGTTGTGGTGTGTAGTGGCTTTGCTGGCATGCATCAAAAACATATATTTTTTTTTGTTTGCTCCACTCTCTAGTTTGGCTACTAGCATTGCATCATTCTCCAAGGCTCCACGGGGTCAACATATAACCCAAAATAAATGAAGATATGCACACAACATGCACATATGATATTTATACATCTACAAATAAAACAGTCTGGTATGTACTAATGTGTGGATAGGCCAGTGGGAGTAAACTGATACCAGACTGCACTCTGGGCAAAGAGTGATGACAGACACAGAAGCCCAGTCTAGGAGATTAATGATGAAACAGAGTATACATGTAGTATGTGTACAGAGAGAAACAGGATAAAAGAATAAGAAAATGTCACGTTCTGACCTTAGTTCCTTTGTTTTGTCTTTGTTTTAGTATGGTCAGGGCTTGAGTTGGGGTGGGCAGTCTATGTTCTTTTTTCTATGATTTGGTATGTCTGTGTTTGGCCTGGTATGGTTCTCAATCAGAGGCAGCTGTCAATCGCTGTCCCTGATTGAGAACCACACTTAGGCAGCCTGTTTTCACCCTTGAGTTGTGGGTGATTATATTGTCTGTTTAGTGTGGTTTGCACCTGACGGAGCTGTTTCGGTTGTGCTTTTTTTGTTTCTTTGTTTGATGTTGTTCAGTTAAAATAAATAAGATGAACACGTACCACGCTGTGCTTTGGTCCTCACCTTCTTCCACCGACGACCGTTACAGAAAACTACAACAATGTAAATCCAGTAAACTCTATTACATTAAACAGTAATATCAGCAATCTCTATACACAATTTACAGTAAGAGAAAAATAACACACTATAATTCCTTTCAGTTGAATTAACATTACAGTTGCACCAACTGGTAGGCTATTCACATAATTGTACAAAATGGTAAGAGAGCTGGTGAATGAAGTTATGCCTCTACATAGCTACAAATGTCCTGTATTTACATATAACAATAGCAACAGGAATATTATAAAAGTGAAATAAGTATTTGTTCTGGATTACATTAGGTAAAAACACAAACATCCCTGCAAATGAAAACGGTCTGATTTCCACAAAAGCCAACCGAAATGAGAAATAAATTCTGTTCCATACTAACAATTGGTTGCCATGGTGAATAATCCAATAATAATTGGCAGGACAGATGAAAGGAAACATCAAAGAGTTTACTGGAATCTCTAAATGAAAATACTGGCAGATCAATAAAATGTCCTTGTATATCTAATTACATTTATAGGATTCTAAATTCAATTCTAACAGGCTTTTATACAACAAAAGTAGAGTGTTGTATTTGTAATAATGAATGCCAAGATCAGCTGAGCGGGAATGCGAGCAGCAGAGCAGAGGTCTGCGTGTGCCTAAAACATAGCTCCAAAATGAGTGCAACCTCCTCTGCCCTTAAATTATTGAATTATGCCTGTAAGAATATGAGCTTTGGAATTTTCTCTTATGATCTCATTTATAGCTTCCCATAAAATGTGCATTATTATTTATTATTGTCAATTCAAATCGGCCTTAATCAAGCTGCTCAAAACATTTATTCATCAGCTGAAATATTTTGGGTTGTCTTCATCACTGGTTGTACAAGTGTTTTGTTTGTGGTGATCCAAGCCAGGGGATTTTGGTAGTTAGATGAGCAGGAGACAGTGATAGATGTGGTTTGAGCTCTGCTCAATGCTGCTCTGGCGAGGCTGGAAGTTGTTGGGTTCAAAGCCGGGGTTACAATCACTGTTTTGATTCAAACAAATGTCCCCTGATTGTGTTTGTGAAGGGTTGGATCCATTTTAGACCATCCCTGATATTACTCTAATAGTTTATTTATTTACTTATTTACTGGTTGGCCTACAATGAGCCAAGAGTCGAGACCAGTAGCAATGTATAGATTTTTCCCACTTCATCCATCCATGATAAATATTATGATATGATAAATAGCCTGTAATGATTGAATAGGGGCTAGGTAATGATTGGACAAAATACGACCCAGGGTCGTTACAATACATTAAAATGTACAAATGCTCACGTTAGCATCAATGAAGCTAATGTTTTTCCTTTCATTCTTGTCCACTAATCCAGTCAGACTCCTCCCCTCATCCTCCCCTGGATGGATGTTGCATTCTGGAATGTTCTCTCCTGCTGGGTGAAGAAAGGATGAAATATAATTCTCCTGCTGGTTTGAAGGAAGGATTTGGAGAAAGAGAGAAAGACAGAATACCCTCCCTTTCCTTTATTGTCATGTGCTGCTTGCCAGGTGGTCCTTGGTTGTGGATTTCTGAGTTGAACCACATACATATTAATTCTGAAGGCTGGCTCCCTTACAGGATGGATCCTAACCTTCCAATACTAACTCTTTGGCTTATGATAATACCGTATGATTTATAATAGATAAAGGGTTGTTGTTGATTATCCTGGTGAAATCTGACTGATAGCTATGCCCACGTTTCCTTTCCGTTTGTGTATCAGGATGTGCAGCTAGCAAGATTAGGCTGGTTGAATGAGGCTAGCTGTTGACAGCTTTAAGAAAAGCATTTTGATGATATGGTTTATTTCTGAAAACGCAGAGCTGCTCTGTCAGGCTTGTTGAACACTAGCAGAATGAGGATATGATGTGGAATCAGTTGGTGAATACACTGAGGTGGATTAGATGTTTTTACCTTTATTTAACTAGGCAAGTCAGTTAAGTACAAATTCTTATTTTCAATGATGGCCTAGGAACTGTGGATTAACTGCCTGTTCAGGGGCAGAACGACAGATTTGTAACTTGTCAGCTTGGGGGTTTGAACTTGCAACCTTCCGTATTAGTTCGTATTAGTTAACCATCCTCCTCCCCCTTTCCCCCTTTCCTCTCCCTCTGTTCCCCTTTACCCAACATGTGAATTAATGGATTAATTAATGGACTTCTAGGGGCCAATGACTCTGAAAAACATCTTTGAATCAAGCCAGGCCTAGAGCAATAGTGTGGCCACAGAGGGAGAAGGGGAGAGAAGCGTTAGCTGCTAGGGGTTGGGAGGGAGTGAATAAAGTTTGGGCGCTTTACAATGGTACAACTGGCCACCAGTCCAGGACAGGGCTGAAAAGACAAGGCTCCAGGTGGCCCAGCCAGCACAGGCCTTTTGACTGTCAGAGGTGCTCTAAGTAAAACAAGGGGGATTGACAAGTCCAATGAGGTGAAACAAGAGATGGACAAATTATTGGAAAATAGGTTATGTTTTGAAAGAAAACACCACTCGCAACTCCTGTCTCTGTCTTACACTTTTGTATCTTCTCTAGGCATTTCTCTCAACCCTCCCTGTACAGTTGTGGCCAAAAGTTTTGAGAATGACATAAATATTAATTTTCACAAAGTCTGCTGCCTCAGTTTGTATGATGGCAATTTGCATATACTCTGGAATGTTATGAGGAGTGGTCAGATGAATTGCAATTAATTGCAAAGTCCCTCTTTGCCATGCAAATGAACTGAATCCCCCAAAAACATTTCCACTGCATTTAAGCCCTGCCACAAAAGGACCAGCTGACATCATGTCAGTGATTCCCTCGTTAACTTCTTATGGCTGCAGGGGCAGTATTGAGTAGCTTGGATGAAAGGTGCCCATATCGAACGGCCTGCTACTCAGTCATAGTTGCTAATATTTGCATAGTATTATTAGTATTGGATAGAAAATACTCTGAAGTTTCTAAAACTGTTTGAATTATGTCTGTGAGTATAACAGAAATTCCACTTCCTGTTTTTTTTCTAAGGGTGGCAGATTTTCAACCAAGGTCTCATTGAAATTACAGCGAGGTATGGATGAGTTTTCACTTCCTACGCCTTCCACTAGATTGCAGCAGTCAATAGTACTTTGTCTGATGACTCTAATGTGAAGGGGGGTCGATTGACACAGGAAATAGTCACCACAGCCATGAGTGGACCATGCTTTCACCAGGCGAGTTCACAGGGGAAGGACTTGCGTTCCACCGCTCATCTGAAGTAATTCTAAAGTAATTCTCCGATTGGAACGTTATTCAAGATATATGTAAACAACATGCTAATGTTTCTACTGACTGTTCCAGAACTTTTGGACATTTCGTCACGTTATAGTGGACGCGCTTTGTGACTTTGGAATTGTTTACGAAATGCGCTAACCAAAGTAGCTAATTGGACATAAATAACAGACATTTTCGAACAAATCAACCTGGGACCTGGGATTTCTAGGACTGCATTCTGATGAAGTTCATCAAAGGTAAGGAAACATTTATCATGTCTTTTCTGGTTTCGGTTGACTCCAACATGGAGGTTTATTTTGTTTACCGTTCTGAGCGCCATCTCAGATTATTGCATAATTATACTTCAGTATTCCATAATAACATCTGACAAAAAATGTCTACCGACACTGAAGCAGCAAACTTTGTGGAAATTAATACTTGTGTCATCCTTAAAACTTTTAGCCACGACTGTATATGATTCGGAGTCCCAAAACACTCTCATGTCTCTCTCTCACGTCTCTCTCTCTCGCTCTCGTCTCTCTCTCACGTCTATCACGTCTCTCTCGCTCTCTCACGTTTTTCTCTCTCTCTCACGTCTCCCTCAAGTCTCTTGTCTCTCATCTCTCATGTCTCTCTCTCTCAGGGATCTGCAGGCTCGGCCCTCAGGGTCCACGCTGTGCCCTTGGGGCCGGGACAGGAGCTGCTGGGCTCCCTGCTGGCATTCGTGGAGGAGAGAAACCTCAAAGTGGCGTTCATCATCACCTGCATGGGCAGCGTAACCAAGGCAATGCTCCGGCTGGCAAATGCCACTGCGGGGAATACCAATGAGGTACTTGGCAGAGTGTTGACTGGCAGCCATCCGTCATGCCTCTGGTGAAGTACCTGTTCGTTGTCAGTTGTAAATTAAAAAACAATGGCTGTGTCCCAAATGGAACTCTATTCCTGTAATAGTGAACTACTTTTCACCAGGATCCATGTGCTTGGTGATGAAGAGATGGACGATGGTATGAAAGAGATCACACAGGCTTCCCTGAGCTGCTCACCAAAACCCACTCTAAAAAAGACTAGAAGAAGAAGATTAGAAGATGACTTTACGGTCAAGGATGTCCAACTAGCAGTTTGACACGGACATATTGTTACATTTAAGAGAATAAATGAGATTGAATTATTTCAGTTTGACTGCAATGGCAGTGAATAAGTAGATCACCTCCATTAGACTGGAAACTCTCCTTCCAGACTCACATTAAGCATCTCCAATCCAAAATTAAATCTAGAATCGGCTTCCTATATCGCAACAAAGCATCCTTCACTCATGCTGCCAAACATACCCTCGTAAAACTGACCATCCTACCGATCCTTGACTTCGGTGATGTCATCTATAAAATAGCCTCCAACACTCTACTCAACAAACTGGATGCAGTCTATCACAGTGCCATCCGTTTTGTCACCAAAGCACCATACACTACCTACCATTGCGACCTGTATGCTCTCGTTGGTTGGCCCTCGCTTCATACTCGTCGCCAAACCCACTGGCTCCAGGTTATCTACAAGTCTCTGCTAGGTAAAGCCCCGCCTTATCTCAGCTCACTGGTCACCATAGCAGCTCATATCTCCCTCACTAGCTTTAAGCACCAGCTGTCAGAGCATCTCACAGATCACTGCACCTGTACGTAACCCATCTAACTATCCATTCCCTATACTGTATTTATTTATTTATCTTGCTCCTTTGCACCCCAGTATCTCTACTTGCACGTTCATCTTCTGCAAATCTACCATTCCAGTGTTTAATTGCTATATTGTAATTACTTCGCCACCATGGCCTATTTATTGCCTTACCTCCCTTATCCTTCCTCATTTACACATACAGTATATAGACTTTTTCTATTGTATTATTGACAGTATGTTTGTTTATTCCATGTGTAACTCTGTGTTGTTGTATGTGTCGAACTGCTTTGCTTTATCTTGGCCAGGTCGCAGTTGTAAATGAGAACTTGTTCTCAACTAGCTTACCTGGTTAAACAAAGGTGAAATAAAACAAAATAACATGTAGACATTGGGTTTGGCCCTTTGTCAATGGGAGGTGGTGAAAAGGATAAGACAACACAGCCATTTCACAGTAATTAAGTAGATATTATTTTCTTCCACCTCCCCTCCGCTAATGTGAACCGACGCCCCCCAAATACTGCCTCCATAGAGGGCCTTTGTACGGTAACACTTTCTATGGAGCAGATGACTAATGATGTAACACTGAACAGCTGTGTGAGAAACCGTTTCCAACAGAAACCCTCCCACCCCTGAGCGCTCAGTCACTCTGACCAATAGGTGGGGCCTGCTAATGGATGTTTAACTAAAGCCCGCCTTTTGAATGGCTCTGATCCACTGGCTGCTGAGACACAATGTGAGAACTCCCCCAGGATTAGCAATGACCTCCACACAGCCACAGCCGTCCAGCTGAAGAAAGGAAGCTAGCACAGGGCTGTCTGAGGGCTGTATATATGGCTGTATGTGGGAGGGGATGGGGAGTGGTGACAACCTTTTGATGGAGCAGAGTTCATATAGATCTATGTGCTTTAATTGGGCACCATGTAGGGTCTGATAGAGGACAAACCATATAGGGGCTGCTGTCTTCTATAGTGTGTGTGTGTGTGTGTGTGTGTGTGTGTGTGTGTGTGTGTGTGTGTGTGTGTGTGTGTGTGTGTGTGTGTGTGTGTGTGTGTGTGTGTGTGTGTGTGTGTGTGTGTGTGTGTGTGTGTGTGTGTGTGAGAGAGAGAGATGTGGTTAGAATATGTGGTTTCCAGTCTGTTTTATGCACAATAAGCGCTTTCTCTTTGTCCTTCTTTGCCTTTGTGTGTGTGGCATTGAAGTTGTACCTGTATTTGTTGTAAGTGCTTACTGATTGGGGCTACATTAAGTTGTTATTCAGATCAGATAGTTTATGATGACTCAAATAGGAGCTAGCCACTGCATTCCTAACTGAGCACTTCACCGCATTATAACAAATAGCCGCTTCTAGAGTTTCCTGAAGGTTTTCAAATCAAATGCAACTAGGGCTGTGGCGATAACAACATTTTGTCAGCCGGTGCTTGTCACCAAATAACCGTCGTCTCACGGTCTCATCTCCTGGTTTCCACACAAGCTACTGATGTTGTTACACAGCTAGGAGTGGTGGGTGCGGAGTCAGGCGCAGAGAGCAGAGGGTTCATAGAAAACCGACTTTATTTCGGTAAATGGGTAAGTGGTCAACACAACAGGCTAACAAAATATGACCGACCCAAAACAGGACACCAAAAAGGTCTGAGAACATACTACACGCAACCATCCACAGAGAAACAGAAAACAAGCCCGTCCAAAAGCAGGCGGGCCTAACCGGCTTAAATAGCCCTAAAACAAATCTCAAACAAGGAATGGGTGAATTCAATACAGACATAACAAACAGAAAAGGAAAAAGGGATCGGTGGCAGCTAGTAGACCGGTGACTACGACCACCGAGTGCCGCCCGAACAGGCAGGGGAGACACCTTCGGTGGAAGTCGTGGCAGACCTTTGGAACATCTACATTTTAAAAAGTCTAATAAATCCATGTAATAGAGCCGACACCTTCACAATATATCCATTATTTATTTTAGACAGGTCTAAAGAAGCATGATATGAAGAAAACGTAGTCTATTTCAGAACAGCATACTCTTGAGTTTTCCTCATTTTAGGTCCTGATCTGGCTATGCCAAACTAGTTCATTTAGCAAACAAGATTTGCTTAGAATTCCATGGAAGTGTTTTATATTATTTTATAGTATGCAGAATACAATTGAACATAAAATGTAAATATTTTGGGCCTCCCGGGTGGCGCAGTGGTTAAGGGCGCTGTGCTGCAGCACCAGCTGTGCCACCAGAGACTCTGGGTTCGCGCCCAGGCTCTGTCGTAACTGGGGCAACGCATCGTCCGGGTTAGGGAGGGGTTGGCCGGTAGGGATATCTTTGTCTCATCGTGCACCAGCGACTCCTGTGGCGGAGTCTAACCAAGGTTGCATCCGACACAGTGGTGCGGCTGGCTTCCGGGTTGGATGTGCGCAGTGTGGCTTGGTTGGTTCCTGTGTATCGGAGGAAGCATGACTTTCAACCTTTGTCTCTCCCAAGCCCGTATGGGAGTTGTAGCGATGAGACAAGATAGTAGCTACTAAACAATTGGATACCACAAAATTGGGGAGAAAACGGGGTAAATATTCATAAATATATAAATATATAAAAAAAAGTTAAAAAGATGAGAGACAAATTTGTATGACAGACAAAATGAGAAAGAAAATCACATTGTCAGAGATTTTCTATGGGGTTGAGATCTGGAGACTGGCTTCTTACGAAGCCACTCTTTCGTTGCCCGTGTTTGGGATCATTGTCATGCTGAAAGATCCAGCCACGTTTCAATGCCCTTGCTGATGGAATGAGGTTTTCACTCAAAATCTCACGATACATTCATTCATTCCTTTACACGGATCAGTCGTCCTGGTCCCTTTGCAGAAAACAGCCCCATGATGTTTCCACCCCCATGCTTCACAGTAGGTATGGTGTTCTTTGGATGCTCAGCATTCTTTGTCCTCCAAACACGACGAGTTGAGTTATATATATTATATTTTGGTTTCATCTGACCATATGACATTCTCCCAATCTTCTTCTGGATCATCCAAATGCTCTCTAGCAAACTTCAGACAGGCCTGGACTGGCTTAAGCAGGGGGACACGTCTGGCACTGCAGGATTTGAGGATTTGAGTCCCTGGCGGCGTAGTGTGTTACTGATGGTAGGCTTTGTTACTTTGGTCCCAGCTCTCTGCAGGTCATTCACTAAGTCCCCCCGTGTGGTTCTGGGATTTTTGCTCACCGTTCTGTGATCATTTTGACCCCACGGGGTGAGATCTTGCATGGAGCCCCAGATCGAGGGAGATTATCAGTGGTCTTGTATGTCTTCCATTTCCTAATAATTCCTCTCACAGTTGATTTCTTCAAACCAAGCTGCTTACCTATTGCAGATTCAGTCTTCCCAGCCTGGTGCAGGTCTACAATTTTGTTTCTGGTGTCCTTTGACACCTCTTTGGTCTTGGCCATAGTGGAGTTTGGAGTCTGACTGTTTGAGGTTGTGGAAAGGTGTCATTTATACTGATAACAAGTTCAAACAGGTGCCATTAATACAGGAAACGAGGGGAGGACAGAGGAGCCTCTTAAAGAAGAAGTTACAGGTCTGTGAGAGCCAGAAATCTTGCTTGTTTGTAGGTGACCAAATACGTATTTTCCACCATAATTTGCAAATAAATTCATTAAAAATCCTACAATGTGGTTTTCTGAATTTTTTCTCTCATTTTGTCTGTCATATTTGAAGTGTACCTATGGTGAAAATTACGGCCTCTCTCATCTTTTTAAGTGGGAGAACTTGCACAATTGGTGGCTGACTAAATACTTTTTTGCCCCGCTGTATATTCTGTATATATATATAAATATTTTCTCCAAACGACATTCGGCTATTCTATATTGAGGTGTTTAACAATGAAATAGGAACTCCTATATGCTTCATTTATTAATTTCGCCGTGTTCGCCATAGCAATCTCACTGGAATAAAGACCTCCTCCATTCCTGCCATTATCGAAAGAGATTGTGATACCTCACATCCCAAAATAGAGCTACCCTCCCTCCGCCTACCCAAGGACGTCAGAGGACAAAAATCAGTTTACCACCTAACTGAGGAACTCAGTTTAACCTTGCGCAATACCCTAGATGCAGTTGCACAGCTAAAAACAAAACACATTTGTCATAAGAAACTAGCTCCCTGGTATACAGAAAATACCTGAGCTCTGAAGCAAGCTTCCAGAAAATTGAAACGTAAATGGCGCTACACCAAACTGGATGTCTTCCGACAAGCTTGGAAAGAGAGTACCGTGCAGTATTGAAGAGCCCTCACTGCTGCTCGATCATCCTATTTTTCCAACTTAATTGAGGAAAATAAGAAAAATCCTAAATATATTTTTTATATTGTCGCAAAGCTAACTAAAAAGAAGCATTCCCCAAGAGAGGATGGCTTTCACACAAATTCATGAACTTCTTTGAGGAAAAGATCATGATCATTAGAAAGCAAATGACGGACTCCTCTTTAAATCTGCATATTCCTTCAAAGCTCAGTTGTCCTGAGTCTACACAACTCTGCCAGGGCCCTGGATCAAGGGAGGCACTGAGGTTTTTTAATACTATATCTCTTGACACATTGATGAAAATAATCATGCCCTCTAAGCCTTCAAGCTGCATACTGGACCCTATTCCAACTAAACTACTGAAAGAGCTGCTTCCTGTGCTTGTTGAACACAATAAACGTCGCTCTATCCACAGGATGTGTACCAAACTCACTAAAAGTGGCAGTAATAAAGCCTCTCTTGAAAAAGCCAGACCTTGACCCAGAAAATATAAAAAACTAAATCGGCCTATATCGAATCTTCCATTCCTCTCAATTTTTTTTGAAAAAGCTGTTGCGCAGCAACTCACTGCCTTCCTGAAGACAAACAATGTATACGAAACGCTTCAGTCTGGTTTTTAGATCCCATCACTGCACTGAGACGGCACTTATGAAGTTGGTAAATTACCTTTTAATGGCGTCAGACCGAGGCTCTGCATCTGTCCTCGTGCTCCTAGACTTTAGTGCTGCTTTTTTTTAGATACTTTGTTTTTATTGAGGAACACAAAGAAATTACAAATAAAGTCAAATAAAAGAACAACAAAAAAGATCTGTCAGTTACAGTGCACTTCATACCTTCATCATCATATCATCATATCATCATCATCAATGTCTATCCATTGTGACACGGCGGGAGGGTCTTTTTGTAGCCATTTCCTAGTGACAGCCTTTTTACTGGCTGCCAGTAGGACCTTCAACAGGTACTTTTCTCTATTGTGTAAGTTATCAGGTATTTCACCCAAGGACAAAGAAATTAATGTTTGTTCTATGTCAAATCCCATTATTTTTCCAATGTTAGATATTATTTCTCCCCAGTAAGTTTCGATTGCGGGGCACGTCCAAAAGATGAGAGTGGTCCGCCCACAATAGACCGCATTCTCTCCAACAAGGGTGTAGTGAGCCAGTCTGTTTTGATTTCAGTTTAGGTGTTATGAAGAAACGTATAACATTCTTCCAACAGAATTATCTCCATGACCTTGAGTTGGTGGAGCTTTGTTGAGTCTCTAATATGTTCAACCATGTTTCATCAGTTATTTCAATGTTAAGTTCCTCCTCCCATTTCTTTTTAATATAGTTTGTAGAATGTTTCTTTGAATACCCAAGTAGAGATATGAAATAGTTTTTTTGTTACTCCCCAAGTTGTATCTGTTAGTGAATACTTGGATTAATTTTGGAGGTGCTCGAGGGTCAGTCACTTTTATCTCCCTTAAGAAATAGTGTCAAACTTGTAGATATCTGTAAAAATCTTGTTTATCCAAGCCATGTTTTTTCCTTAGGTCCTGGAAGTTATCTAGGTTCCCATTCCTTATAATTGTACTGAATGATGTGATGCCTTTCTGCGTCCATTGTTTAAATCTGCTGTCCTGAGTTGTAGGGATGAAGCTGGGGTCGTATGCGGGCCAACTCAGCAGTTTGATCTCTCTGTCTGAATTATTTTTGCTTAATCAAATCAAACCAAATGTATTTATATAGCCCTTCGTACATCAGCTGATATCTCAAAGTGCTGTACAGAAACCCAACATTGAACCCAAAACAGCAAGCAATGCAGGTGTAGAAGCACGGTGGCTAGGAAAAACTCCCTAGAAAGGCCAAAACCTAGGAAGAAACCTAGAGAGGAACCAGGCTATGTGGGGTGGCCAGTCCTCTTCTGGCTGTGCCGGGTGGAGATTATAACAGAACATGGCCAAGATGTTCAAATGTTCATAAATGACCAGCATGGTCCAATAATAATAAGGCAGAACAGTTGAAACTGGAGCAGCAGCACGGCCAGGTGGACTGGGGACAGCAAGGAGTCATCATGTCAGGTAGTCCTGAGGCATGGTCCTAGGGCTCAAGTCATCAGAGAGAGAGAAAGAAAGAGAGAAAGAGAGAATTAGAGAGAGCACACTTAAATTCACACAGGACACCGAATAGGACAGGAGAAGTACTCCAGATATAACAAACTGACCCTAGCCCCCCGACACAAACTACTGCAGCATAAATACTGGAGGCTGAGACAGGAGGGGTCAGGAGACACTGTGGCCCCATCCGAGGACACCCCCGGACAGGGCCAAACAGGAAGGATATAACCCCACCCACTTTGCCAAAGCACAGCCCCCACACCACTAGAGGGATATCTTCAACCACCAACTTACCATCCTGAGACATGTGTTCATGACAACTAGCCTAAACCATGTGCTCAGAGAGAAATGAATCCACTGATTTTGTCTATTGTATATTTATTTTACCATGTCCTTATTTCCCCAAACTGACTGTATGGGTATCTCTGTCAAAGTAGTCTCAATGTCTTTCCATTTGGATTCATATTCTGAATTGCACCAACACACCAGAGGTCTCAATTGGGCTGACACATAATAATATTTTAGGTTTGGTAAGGACATACCCCCACAGGTTTTTGGTAACTGTAATGTTGTATATCTAGTTCTTGGTCTCTTACTGTTCCAGATAAACCTTGATATCCGTTTATTCCATTCCCTAAACTGTTTAGGCGGGATTTCTATGGGCAGTGATTGGAACAAATACAGTAACCTTGGCAGGATGTTCATTTTGATTGTTTCAATTCTACTACTAAGATCTACTACTAAGGAAAGTGAATTCCACCTGTCCAGGTCATCATATATTTTCTTGTTGATGGGATCGTAATTCATGCAATAAAATTTGGGTGTATCTTTTGGTAGATATACTCCCAGATATTTAATGGATGAAGAGGTCCAGGTGAAGTTATACCTACTCTTCAGCTCTTCCTGTGGGGTATAATTATATACTAGGGCTTGGGTCTTGTGTACGTTAAGCACATACCCTGAATATCTTCCAGATGTTTGTAAAACATCCATCAATCTAGGTACACTTGAGCCTGGGTCTTTAAGGAATAACAGAACGTCATCTGCCACATGCATATCTTATGTTCATTGCCTCTTATTGTTATTCCCTCTAAGGTTGGGTCCTGTCTTATTGCCTGTGATAATGGTTCTAGGTACAAGGAGAAGAGCGTGGGTGAAAGATTACAGCCTTGTCTTGCCCCTCGCTCTAATTTTATCGTTCGTGTCAAATGTCCATATATCTTTATTCTAGCGGTCGGACATGAATACAGTGTTTTGATGCACTGTATCACTTCTTTGTTGAAACCAAATCTTTCCATAACTTGGAATAGGTAATCCCATCCCACTGAATCAAATGCTTTTTCTGCATATAGGCTGATTAATATTGCACTTGTCCTTATTTTGAGTAATGTGGTCCATGACATGTAGTGTTCTCCTTATATTGTCCTGTGTCTGCCTATTTTGTATGAAACCAGTTTGAGCTCCGTCAATCAATTCTGGGATTATGTTCTCCATTCTTCTGGCTATTATTGATGCATATAGTTTATAATCTGTGTTAAGAATTGAGATAGGTCTATATGAACTGCATTCTTTCTTATCTTTACTCTCTTTTTGGGATTACTGATATGGTGGCCTCTCTCCATGACGGTGGGAGACCCCCCTCCCTCAGAGTCCAGTTAAAACAGGCCTTAAGTAGAGGTGTTAATTGTTCTCTGAAGGTCTTGAACCATTCTGAAGGGAAGCCATCAGTGCCTGGAGACTTGTTGACTTTTTGTTGAGATATTGCTTTATTCATTTCTTCGGTGGATATTTCTATAGTTAGTGCTTTGAAACGTTGGTAATGGCTCACATCAACACCATTATCCCAGAAACCCTAGACCCATTCCAATTTGCATACCGCACCAACAGATCAACAGATGATGCAATCAACACCATAGTACCCTCAAAGCTCATCACTAAGCTAAGGACCCTGGGACTAAACACCTCCCTCTGCAACTGGATCCTGGACTTCCTGACGGGCCAACCCCAGGTGGTGAGGGTCGGTAGCAACATATCTGCCACGCTGATCCTCAACACTGGAGCACCACAGGAGTGCGTGCTCATTCCCCTTCTGTACTCCCTGTTCACCCACGACTGCATGGCCAGGCACGACTCCAACACCATCATTAAGTTTGCAGACGACACAACAGTGATCACAGACAACGATGAGACAGCCTATAGGGAGTGGATCAGAGACCTGGCCGTGTGGTGCCAGAATAACAACCTATCCCTCAACGTAGCCAAGACTAAGGAGATGATTGTGGACTACAGAAAAAGGAAGACCGAGCATGCCCCCATTCTCATCGACGGGGCTGTAGTGGAGCAGGTTGAGAGATTCAAGTTCCTCGGTGTCCACATCAACAACAAACTAGAATAGTCCAAACACACCAAGACAGTCAGGGAGAGGGCAAGACAAAGCCTATTCCCCCTCAGAAAACTAAAAAGATTTGGCATTGGTCCTGAGATCCTCAAAAGGTTCTACAGCTGCAACATCACTACCTGGTACGGCAATTGCTCGGCCTCTGACCGCAAGGCACTTCAGAGGGTAGTGTGTACGGCCCAATACATCACGGGGGCTAAGCTGCCTGCCATCCAGGACCTCTACACCAGGCGGTGTCAGAGGAAGGCCCTAAAAATTGTAAAAGACGCCAGCCACCCAAGTAATAGACTGTTTTCTCTACTACCGCACGGCAAGCGGTACCAGAGTGCCAAGTCTAGGACAAAAAGGCTTCAACAGTTTTTAGACTCCTGAACAAGTAATCAAATGGCTACCCGGACTATTTGCATTGTGTGCCCCCCCCAAACCCTCTTTTTACGCTGCTGCTACTCTCTGTTTATCATATATGCATAGTCACTTTAACTATACATTCATATACATACTACCTCAATTGGGCCGACCAAACAGTGCTCCCGCACATTGGCTAACCGGGCTATCTGCATTGTGTCCCGCCACCCACCACCCGCCAACCCCTCTTTTACACTACTGCTACTCTCTGTTCATCATATATGTATAGTCACTTTAACCATATCTACATGTACATACTACCTCAATCAGCCTGACTAACCGGTGTTTGTATGTAGACTCACTACTTTTATAGCCTCGCTATTGTATATAGCCTGTATTTTTACTGTTGTTTTATTTCTTCACTTACCTATTGTTCACCTTTAACACCTTATTTGCACTATTCGTTAGAGCCTGTTCGTAAGCATTTCACTGTAAGGTCAACACCTGTTGTATTCGCGCACGTGACAAATACATATTGATTTGATTCTGCCTGCGGCTATGGAATCCTGACCTGCTCACCGGACGTGCTACCTGTCCCAAACCTGTTGTTTTCAACCCTCTAGAGACAGCAGGAGCGGTAGAGATACTCTGAATGATCGGCTATGAAAAGCCAACTGACATTTACTCCTGAGGTGCTGACCTGTTGCACCCTCGACAACCACTGTGATTATTATTATTTGACCCTGCTGGTCATCAATGAACATCTTGGCCATGTTCTGTTATAATCTCCACCCGGCACAGCCAGAAGAGGACTGGCCATCTCTCATAGCCTGGTTCCTCTCTAGGTTTCTTCCTAGGTTCTGGCTTTCTAGGGAGTTTTTCCTAGCCACCGTGCTTCTACACCTGCATTGCTTGCTGTTTGGGGGTTTAGGCTAGGTTTCTGTACAGCACTTTGTGACATCAGCTGATGTAAGAAGGGCTTTATAAATAAATGTGATTGATTGATTGGATTGACTGATTTATCGTAATAGTAGTGTCCTGTCTCAGCCTCCAGTATTTATGCTGCAGTAGTTTGTGTCGGGGGGCTAGGGTCAGTTTGTTATATCTGGAGTACTTCTCCTGTCCTAATTCGGTGTCCTGTGTGAATCTAAGTGTGCGTTCTCTAATTCTCTCCTTCTTTCTTTCTCTCTCTCGGAGGACCTGAGCCCTAGGACCATGCCCCAGGACTACCTGACATGATGACTCCTTGCTGTCCCCAGTCCACCTGGCCATGCTGCTGCTCCAGTTTCAACTGACCTGAGCCCTAGGACCATGCCCCAGGACTACCTGACATGATGACTCCTTGCTGTCCCCAGTCCACCTGGCCATGCTGCTGCTCCAGTTTCAACTGTTCTGCCTTACTATTATTCGACCATGCTGGTCATTTATGAACATTTGAACATCTTGGCCATGTTCTGTTATAATCTCCACCCGGCACAGCCAGAAGAGGACGGGCCACCCCACATATGCTCTCTCTAATTCTCTTTCTTTCTTTCTTTCTCTCTCTCGGAGGACCTGAGCCCTAGGACCATGCCCCAGGACTACCTGACATGATGACTCCTTGCTGTCCCCGGTCCACTTGACTGTGCTGCTGCTCCAGTTTCAACTGTTCTGCCTTGTTATTATTCGACCATGCTGGTCATTTATGAACATTTGAACATCTTGGCCATGTTCTGTTATAATCTCCACCCGGCACAGCCAGAAGAGGACTGGCCACCCCACATAGCCTGGTTCCTCTCTAGGTTTCTTCCTAGGTTTTGGCCTTTCTAGGGAGTTTTTCCTAGCCACCGTGCTTCTACACCTGCATTGCTTGCTGTTTGGGGTTTTAGGCTGGGTTTCTGTACAGCACTTTGAGATATCAGCTGATGTACGAAGGGCTATATAAATCAATTTGATTTGATTTGAATAGGTCCCACATCGAAGTTAATCAGGAATACAACAGGGAATTGGCCTAGGAACAATGTTGTGGATTATACTGTATAGCCTTTGTGTGGGTCTCTAATGCTTGTGAGTCACAGCATAGTTTTGGTAGGCTGGCAGAGGAAGATCGTCTCAGCATGCTTCCCCAATGGCACAGTATTCCTTATATAGTGCACTACTTTTGACCAGGGCAGATAGTGCACTATGTTTGACTAGAGACTATGTAGTGAATAGGGTGCCATTTGGGACGTAACCTGATTCTAGGGAGAGAAAGGTGAAAGTGTTTCAGCTTACAGTCAGAGGGATAGAGCCATAGAAGTGGTATAAGCAAGCAGCTCAACATACTCTAACTAACCAATTCCTAAAATGGGCTTTTGAGCAGTAAAGCATGACAGGCAGTGTACAATAAACTGCACAACTCAAAGTTTACACAGTGCTATGCTGAGAAAGGTGTGTTTTGTATGTACCCATAGTTAATATTCCGAATTAACTACAAGTGTGCAGGACAGACAGGAGAGTGCCTTAACGCACAACAGTAGGTACAGCTTTTTGACATTGACGGGGAGGACACACACAGATACACACTCAGTCACAGGGCAGCACTACAGATACATTTTCCCAGTATATGTAAGAGAGGCTGAGCCTCTAAGTGCCCATTGAAACGAGCCGGAGCATCACTTACCACAGGCCTCCCAGTGCTTTCAGCTCTGAGGGGGCATGATAAAGTGGTCATGCACCCTTCTCCCCCAGCAACCACCACTCTGGGGTGGAATGCTAATCCTGTCACTAAATATCACATTTTTACACCAGACCAGATGTGCCATTGGTTCATCACTCATGTATTTGTTATGGATTACCCTCCACACCAAGAGACATTCTCACATGGAGTAGTTTATTTTCTTTATTAATAGGTAAATAACTCACACTCTTGTATAGTTTTACAGGAATAACACAATGTTAGTGTTAAGGAATATTTCACTGCAATATGCAGAAGACTGATCCAAGGTCAGTAAAACTAGTACTTATGCTTCCATTGGGAGTCGGCACAAACTACTGGAATATTTTCACCAAAAAGGGCATTTAGCCTAGTGACGGTTACTATAACTGTGGTGGTTCGATACACAGCTCGATGCCAGCAGGGTAGCAGAACATCAAGTCAGAGGTTGAGGCAGCAGCAGCGGATTTAGGTATGGGTGGTATGGGTGACATGGGCAGCATCTTTTAGGTATGGGTGACATGGGCAGCATCTTTTAGGTATGGGTGACATGGGCAGCATCTTTTAGGTATGGGTGACATGGGCAGCATCTTTTAGGTATGGGTGACATGGGCAGCATCTTTTAGGTATGGGTGACATGGGCAGCATCTTTTAGGTATGGGTGACATGGGCAGCATCTTTTAGGTATGTGTGACATGGGCAGCATCTTTTAGGTATGGGTGACATGGGCAGCATCTTTTAGGAATGGGTGACATGGGCAGCATCTTTTAGGTATGGGTGACATGGGCAGCATCTTTTAGGAATGGGTGACATGGGCAGCATCTTTTAGGTATGGGTGACATGGGCAGCATCTTTTAGGTATGGGTGACATGGGCAGCATCTTTTAGGTATGGGTGACATGGGCAGCATCTTTTAGGTATGGATGACATGGGCAGCATATTTTAGGTATGGGTGACATGGGCAGCATCTTTTAGGTATGGGTGACATGGGCAGCATCTTTTAGGTATGGGTGACATGGGCAGCATCTTTTAGGTATGGGTGACATGGGCAGCATCTTTTAGGTATGGGTGAAATGGGCAGCATCTTTTAGGTATGGGTGAAATGGGCAGCATCTTTTAGGTATGGGTGACATAATTAGCCTAGGAGGGCAGCATCTTGCCTGGGGTGGCATAGGGCGCCCGCACAATTTTTTTTGTTATGGTGACATTTGCGCAATAGGTTTTCTATCGCTCATTTGCATGTCACCTCCATGATATCATGTCACCATGTGGGACTATGGGTAAATTAACCTTGTCGGAGTGGGCTCCCTGATTCTAGTTCGTGAGCTAGGCAGGCTACTACCTGGGAAAGTCTCCAACTCAGAAGTATGAGATGGGGAGGGGGGTGGGGGTAGGTTTAACTCAGGTCTCCCCATTGGAAGCCCAAGGTAGGGGGAGCGGGAGAATCTATCAAATAGCTCACCTTTAACTTTGTACAGTACTAATGCAATTAGTAAAATCATTCACACAACATAATGCTACCAAATAAACCACAATTCATTCATAATACTGTGAATATATAGTTTCACAGACATATTGATTCATTTTTTTCTGGGTTGTGTGAAATCATTAAGAATAATATAAAACCGGTCTGCACACCACCAAGGTAAATTGGTTCAGTCTTGACTATTGGTTGACAGTATTACACATAGGGCGACAATATTCTGTTTTCTGTCCAACTAGCGTACATAACATTGGATATCATTTCACACAGTTTCATCATGATAATGTGTGGAGCCTGCAGCAAAACGATTACAACCTAAAGAGCACATTATTGATTTGGTTAACTTTCATTGAGGTGACATCATAAAGGTTTTCTGTGATTGTATTGACTAGGTTCTGAGCTCAGTAAGGGGATTTTCCAATTCTGTAGGCTAACTTAAAAGACGTCTCTATTATGCTATTATTTTGTATATTTTGTGATATATTGAGTTATGCCTTGTCTTATGCCTATAATTAGCCAAGGAGGTTGTATGGTGTGTTTATGTGTGCATCCCTGCATAACATAAACACAATAAATCATGTCCATTTATGCAAAGTTTTAAGTTTCCATATTGTAGGTAACAATGATGATTGTATTATTACTGGGTATGTATGTGGGATGTTCCACCACTATAAATGCTGTGAATAACATGTGTAAACTAATGCCCATGTACTCTCCATTAGAAATGCCTGTAGCAGCATCCCCACCAAATCCTGCTGCTGAGGATGAACCACTGTCTACAGACCCTGCTGCTGAGGATGAACCATTGTCTACAGACCCTGCTGGCTGGCCTTCAGTTCTGACTGACAGAATTCGGACACAACTAGTTTGCAGAGGACCAAGTGAGGTACCACCTAACTTTGTTTCCCCAAGGAATGAGAGTGATAGAAGAAGTTGCCACCACCAGTATTTCAGGAAGACCTTGGTGAGTGGTAAAAAAATCCCTAGAAGATGGTTGGTGTATTCTGAAAGAAACAACAGCCTCTTCTTCTTCTGCTGAAAACTATTTTTGAAGAAGAAAATGAAATTAGCAAACTCAGGACTGACAGACTGGAAACATGCAAGTTCTTTGCTGACTTCACACGACAGCAGTCGAGAACACCAAAACTGCATGAAAACATGGAAAGAACTGGCAATGAGGATCAAAAAAGGGGAAACAATTGATAAGCATGAGATGGCACTTATGGAGGCTGAGAGGACAAGATGGAAAGAGGTGTCGACATGTCTGGCTGCTATTGTGTAGTCAGTCTCTGGCACTAAGACAACACACAGAAACACTGTGCTCTCCATCAAATGGAAATTTCCTCAAAGAGGTTGAACTGATGGCACAATTTGATCCAGTCATGAAAGAGCACCTGAATTGTGCCCAAAAGGGAACTCGAGTCACACCTCCAGCTACCTTGGCCACCAAATACAGAACAAACACATTGATTTGTTGAGCAGCAAGGTAATTTCAATAATGGTGAGTGACATCAAGCTGGCAAAATTATGCTCTATCATTCTATATTTCGCCTCAGATGTCAGCCAAACTGAACAGTTGTCAGTTGTGATTAGAATTGTGTCACTGAAGGAGGAGCCCCACATAAAGGAAACTTTGATGGGGGTTTTGGAGGCAGAGGAGTCCACAGGCCAACATTTGGCATCCCTGATTCTCAAAAGATTAGAGAAACTAAAAATTCATTTTGAGGACTGTAGAGGACAGTCTTATGATAATGGGGTCAACATGAGAGGCAAAAACAAAGGTGTCCAAGCCAGACTCCTGGAAATGAATCCAAGAGCTCTATTTGTGCCATGTGGGGCTCACACATTGAACCTGGTTGTGGCTGATGCTGATGCTAAAAGTTCTGTCGATGCCACAGGTCACTTTGGCATCTTACACAAACTGTACACCTTGTTCTCAGCCTCCACACAGCGATGGGCCATCCTGAAAAAACATGTGGACATCACTTTGAAGATGTGGACTGAGACAAGGTGGGAGAGTAAAGTTAAGAGTGTCGAGCCACTGAGGTATCAGGCAGCAGCAGTGAGAGAGGCACTGATTGAGGTTTGGGATCAAACCAAAAGACCCTGTGATAAAGATTGAGGCCCAGTCCTTGTCAGAGGAGGTGGGATCATTCCGCTTCAGCATCTGTACAGTGGTGTGTTAGGACATCTTGAGCCAGATCCAACATGTGAGCAAGCTGATGCAGTCTCCCAGTATGCATGTGGATGTTGCAGTCAGTCTTCTCAGAAAGACAGAGAGAGGTCTCAGCAACTAGAGGGCAACAAGCTTTATGACTGCACAAACATCAGCCAAGGATATTTGTGAGGGTATGAATGTAGACGCCGTTCTACAACAAAAAGCCTGAGGTCTACAATGTCGCACTTTTCCTACGAATCATTTGATGAGCCTTTGAGTGATGTCCTGAAGAAGCTGGAGGTGACATTTTTCAATGTCGTTGTTGATGCTGCAACCTCAGCCCTTCAGGAAAGATTTTCCACATTGGAAAATGTGGGAGAGAAGTTTGGAGTGCTGTCAACCTTCCTAAGTCTCTCAAATGAGGAGCTGACAGAACAATGTGAGGCCCTTAGTGTGACACTGCACTATATAAAATACTCTGACTTGGATGGCAGAGGTCTTGCACAGGAACTGAAGAACTTGCCTGACTTGCCATCGAAGACCAGGACCCTGCTTGAGCTGCTGATATTTATACATGAAAGGGAGCTCTCAGAAATGTATCCAAATTTGTGGGCCTCAGAATGTGTCTTACTCTTCCAGTGACCGTAGCTGAAGCAGAGAGGAGCTTTTCAAAGCTGAAGCTCATCAAATCCTACCTGACGTCCACCATGTCACAGGAACGCCTTAGTGGTCTTGCTGTCATCAGTATTAACCATGCAATTGCTGGGCAGATTTCTTACGATGATGTACAGTGGGGCAAAAAAGTATTTAGTCAGCCACCAATTGTGCAAGTTCTCCCACTTAAAAAGATGAGTGAGGCCTTAATTTTCATCATAGGTACACTTCAACTATGACAGACAAAATGAGAGAAATAAAATCCAGAAAATCACATTATAGGATTTTTTATGAATTTATTTGCAAATTATGGTGGAAAATAAGTATTTGGTCACCAACAAACAAGCAAGATTTCTGGCTCTCACAGACCTGTAACTTCTTCTTTAAGAGGCTCCTCTGTCCTCCACTCGTTACCTGTATTAATGGCACCTGTTTGAGCTTGTTATCAGTATAAAAGACACCTGTCCACAACCTCAAACAGTCACACTCCAAACTCCACTATGGCCAAGACCAAAGAGCTGTCAAAGGACACCAGAAACAAAATTGTAGACCTGCACCAGGCTGGGCCGACTGAATCTGCAATAGGTAAGCAGCTTAGTTTGAAGAAATCAACTGTGGGAGCTATTATTAGGAAATGGAAGACATACAAGACCACTGATAATCTCCCTCGATCTGGGGTTTCCACGCAAGATCTCACCCCGTGGGGTCAAAATGATAACAAGAACGGTGAGCAAAAATCCCAGAACCACACGGGGGGACCTAGTGAATGACCTGCAGAGAGCTTGGACCAAAGTAACAAAGCCTACCATCAGTAACACACTACGCCGCCAGGGACTCAAATCCTGCAGTGCCAGACGTGTCACCCTGCTTAAGCCAGTACATGTCCAGGCCCTGTTAAGTTTGCTAGAGAGCATTGGGATGATCCAGAAGAAGATTGGGAGAATGTCATATGGTCAGATGAAACCAAAATATAACTTTTTGGTAAAAACTCAACTCATCGTGTTTGGAGGACAAGGAATGCTGAGTTGCATCCAAAGAACACCATACCTACTGTGAAGCATGGGGGTGAAAACATCATGCTTTGGGGCTGTTTTTCTGCAAAGGGACCAGGACGACTGATCCGTGTAAAGGAAAGAATGAATGGGGCCATGTATCGTGAGATTTTGAGTGAAAACCTCCTTCCATCAGCAAGGGCATTGAAGATGAAACGTGGCTGGGTCTTTCAGCATGACAATGATCCCAAACACACCGCCCGGGCAACATAGGAGTGGCTTCGTAAGAAGCATTTCAAGGTCCTGGAGTGGCCTAGCCAGTCTCCAGATCTCAACCCCATAGAAAATCTTTGGAGGAAGTTGAAAGTCTGTGTTGCCCAGCAACAACCCCAAAACATCACTGCTCTAGAGGAGATCTGCATGGAGGAATGGGCCAAAATACCAGCAACAGTGTGTGAAAACCTTGTGAAGACTTACAGGAAACGTTTGACCTCTGTCATTGCCAACAAAGGGTATATAACAAAGTATTGAGATAAACTTTTGTTATTGACCAAATACTTATTTTCCACCATAATTTGCAAATAAATTCATTAAAAATCTTACAATGTGATTTTCTGGATTTTTTCTTCTCATTTTGTCTGTCATAGTTGAAGTGTACCTATGATGAAAATTACAGGCCTCTCTCATATTTTTAAGTGGGAGAACATGTACAATTGGTGGCTGACTAAATACTTTTTTGCCCCACTGTAATAGTAGCCCCACTAGTAACCCTAACCCTAACCTTAACCCTATCCTAACCTAACCATTATCCTAACCTAATCCTTATTCTAAACCTACCCCTGACCATAACCTTAGTAAGCAGTTGCTTATCAACATATAGTTTGTCGATAGTTTTACCATCTGTAGAGCATTTAGAGCATTTACAGATGGACTATCTAAATAAAGTGTGACCAGAAAGAGAGTGAAAGAGATCATGTGTTTGTAGTTTTGACCCTCTCTACTGTGTTTAACTGTTATTAAGCAAATGCTGTGATTGGGGGTGGTCATAGATGGAGCTCTCTCTGCTCTGTTGTTAACCTCCATTAGCAGGGCTTAGCTGAACAGTACATTATGCTGACATTTCACAAGTGTCATCCAAACAAACTAGTCACTAGCAGTTTTTACTGTCACCCTCACTCATTAACTCACTAAGTCCACTGTCTGTGTCCCAAATATCTCACTCACTCACTCACTCACTCACTCACTCACTCACTCACTCACTCACTCACTCACTCACTCACTCTCCTCTAAATAACCCCATATATGACTACTGCTCTATTCTGCTGTAGCCCTGATGGGTGGAGATACTTATGTCTATGCCCAGCTAATCTTTTTTTTATTGAACCTTTATTTAACTAGGCAAGTCAGTTAAGAACAAATTCTTATTTACAATGACGGCCTACCCCAGCCAAACCCTAACCCGGGAAACGCTGGGCTAATTGTGCGCCGCCCTACGGGACTAACAATCATGGCCGGTTGTGATACAGCCCTGGAATCGAACCAGGGTCTGTAGTGATGTCTCTAACAATGAGATGCAATGCCTTAGACCGCTGCGCCACTTGGGTGCCCAAACTATACATCAGACTGTGACATAAGCTAAGTGAATGACCTGCCAACCCAGCTTTGATGAGAAAACATGGCACCGACAGAGATGTTCACCTCGCTTCACGTTCTTAGGAAACTATGCAGTATTTAGTTTTTTATGTATTATTGCTTACACTGTTTACCCCAGGAAATCTTAAGTCTTATTACATACAGCCAGGAAGAACTATTGGATATATGAGTAACGTCAACTTACCAACATTATGACCAGGAATACGACTTTCCCGAAGCGGATCCTCTGTTTGGACCACCACCCAGGACAATGGATCGGATCCCAGGAGGCGACCCAAAACAAGGGCGCCGCAGAAGGGGTAGACGGAGCGGTCCTCTGGTCAGGCTCTGTAGACGGGCACATCGCTCACCGCTCCTGAGTATACTACTTGCCAATGTCAAGTCTCTTAACAACAAGGTAGACGAAATTCGAGCAAGGGTTGCCTTCCAGAGAGACATCAGAGATTGCAACATTCTCTGTTTCACGGAAACATGGCTCACTCGGGATACGTTATAAGAGTCGGTACAGCCACCCGGTTTCTTCACGCATCACATCGACAGAAACAAACATCGCTCTGGTAAGAAGAAGGGCAGGGGGGTATGCCTTATGATTAACGAGTCGTGGTGTGATCATAACAACATACAGGAACTCAAGTCCTTTTGTTCGCCTGACCTAGAATTCTTACAATCAAACCGACCGCATTATCTACCAAGAGAATTCTCTTCGATTATAATCACAGCCGTGTATGTATATCCCCCAGCCAAGCAGACACCTCGAAGGCCCTGAAAGAACTTCATTGGACTCTATGTAAACTGGAAAACACATATCCTGAGGATGCATTTATTGTAACTGGGGATTTTAACCAAGCTAATCTGAAAACAAGGCTCCCTAATTTTTATCAGAATATCGAATGCGCGACCCAGGCTGGCATTCTGGATCATTGGATCATTGCTACTCTAACTTCCGCAACGCATACAAAGCCCTCCCTCTCCCTCCTTTCGGCAAATCTGACCACGACTCCATTTTGTTGCTCCCAGCCTATAGACAGAAACTAAAACAGGAAACGCCTGTGCTCAGGTCTGTTCAACGCAAGAAAGTTTCTCTTTCTTTATTAAAAATTATGTGGATCTCAACATACGCTGCGCCTTGGTCTGATATTCATTCCAACGAACGTGACTTTTGAGGACAATACAGTGTCACTGATACGGCCCGCTACCAAAACCTGCGGGCTCTCCTTCACCGCAGCCAACATAAGTAAAATATTTAAATGTGTTAACCCTCGCAAGGCTGCCGGCCCAAACGGCATCCCTCGCCGCGTCCTCAGAGCATGCGCAGACCAGCTGGCTGGTGTGTTACAGACATATTCAATCAATCCCTATCCCAGTCTGCTCTTCCCACATGCTTCAAGAGGGCCACCATTGTTCCTGTTCCCAAGAAAGCTAAGGTAACTGAGCTAAACGACTATAGAACTCACTTCTGTCATCATGAAGTGCTTTGAGAGACTAGTCAAGGATCATATCACCTCCACCTTACCTGACACACTAGACCCACTCCAATTAGCTTCTGCACACTGCCCTACCCCATATGGACGAGAAGAATACCTATGTTAGAATGCTGTTCATCGAATACAGCTCAGCATTTAACACCATAGTACCCTCCACACTCGTCATTAAGCTCGAGAGCCTGGGTCTCGGCCCCGCCCTGTGCAACTGGGTCCTGGACTTTGACGGGCCGCCCCCAGGTGGTGAGGGTAGATATCATCCTAACCAACTTGCCATCCAAATACACCTCTGCTGTCTTCGACCAGGATCATTGCCTCATTGCCTGCGTCCGTAATGGGTCTGCCGACCACCCCTCATCACTGTCAAACGCTCCCGAAAACACTTCAGCGAGCAGGCCTTTCTAATCGACCTGACCCGGGTATCCTGGAAGGATATTCACCTTATTCCGTCAGTAGAGGATGCCTGGATATTCTTTAAAAGTGTCTTCCTCGCCATCTTAAATAAGCATGCCCCATTCAAAAAATGTAGAACCAGGAACATATATAGCCCTTGGTTCACTCCAGACCTGACTGCCCTTGACCAGCACAAAAACATCCTGTGGCGTACTGCATTAGCATCGAATAGCCCCGGCGATATGCAACTTTTCAGGGAAGTAAGGTACCAATATACACAGGCAGTTAGGAAAGCTAGCTTTTTCAAACAGAAATGTGCATCCTGTAGCACTAACACCAAAAAGTTCTGGGACACTGTACAGGCCATGGAGAATAAGGGCACCTCCGCCCAGGTGCCCACTGCACTGAGGTTAGGAAACACTGTCACCACCGATAAATCAGAGATAATTGAGAATTTCAATAAGCATTATTCTACGGCTGGCCATGCTTTCCACCTGGCTACCCCTACCCCGGTCAACAGCCCTGCACCCCTCATTGCAACTTGCCCAAGCCTCCTCATTTCTCCTTCACCCAAATCCAGAAAGCTGATGTTCTGAAAGAGCTCCAAAATCTGGACCCCCTACAGGTCAGCAGGGCTAGACAATCTGGACCCTCTCTTCCTAAAATGATCTGCAGAAATTGTTGCAACCCCTATTACTAGCTTGTTCAACCTCTCTTTCATATCGTCTGAGATCCCCAAAGATTGGAAAGCTGCCGCGGTCATCCCCCTCTTCTAAGGGGGAGACACTGTAGACCCAAACTACTACAGACCTATATCTATCCTACCCTGCCTTTCTAAGGTCTTCAAAAGCCAAGTTAACAAACAGATCACTGACTATTTAGAATCCCACCGTACCTTCTCCGCTATGCAATCTGGTTTCCGAGCTCGTCATGGGTGCACCTCAGGCACGCTCAAGGTCCTAAACGACATCATAACTGCCATCAATAAGAGACAATACTGTGCAGCTGTATTCATCGACCTGGCCAAGGCTTTCGACTCTGTCAATCACCACATTCTCATCAGCAGACTCAACAGCCTTGGTTTCTCACCCCCAAAGCCAATTCCTCCTTCGGCCTCTCCTTCCAGTTCTCTGCTGCCAATGACTGGAACGAACTGGAAAAATCACTGGAGCTGGAGACTCATATCTCCCTCACTAGCTTTAAGCACCAGCTGTCAAAGCAGCTCACAGATCACTGCACTTGTACATAGCCCATCCAACTAACTCATCACCATATTGTGATTTATTTTGCTCCTTTGCACCCCATTATCGCTACTTGCACACTCATCTTCTGCACATCTATCACCCCAGTGTTTAATTTGCTGTACTGTAATTATTTCGCCACTATGGCCTATTTATTGCCTCACCCCCCCTTATCCTACCTCATTTGCACACACTGTATATAGACTTCTTCTATTGTATTATTGACTGTATGTTTGTTTATTCCATGTGTAACTCTGTGTTGTTGTTTGTGTCGCACTGCTTTGCTTTATCTTGGCCAGGTCACAGTTGTAAATAACAACTTGCTCTCAACTAGCCTACCTGGTTAAATAAAGGTGAAATGAAAATAAAAAGGGTAGGAAACAACATCTCCTCCCCGCTGATCCTCAACACTAAGGCTCCACAAAGGTGCGTTCTCAGCCCTCTCCTGTACTCCCTGTTCACCCATGACTGCGTGGCCTTGCACGTCTCCAACTCAATCATCAAATTTACAGACAACACTACAGTGGTAGGCTTGATTACCAACAACGAGGAGATGGCCTACAGGGAGGAGGTGAGGGCCCTCGGAGTGTGGTGTCAGGAAAATAACCTCACACTCAACGTCACCAAAACAACGGAGATGATCGTGGACTTCAGGAAACAGCAGAAGGAGCACACCCCCATCCACATCGACGGGACATTAGCGGAGAAGGTGGAAAATTTTAAGTTCCTCGGCGTACACATCACGGACAAACTGAAATGGTCCACACACAGACAGCGTGGTGAAAAAGGAACAACGCCTCTTCAACCTCAGGAGGCTGAAGAAATTTGGCTTGTCACTGAAAACACTCACAAACTTTTACAGATGCACAATCGAGAGCATCCTGTTGGGCTATATCACCGCCTGGTACGGCAACTGCTCCGCCCACAAGCGTAAGGCTCTCCAGAGGGTAGTGAGGTCAGCACAACGCATCACCGGGGGCAAACTACCTGCCCTCCAGGACACCTACACCACCCGATGTCACAGGAAGGCCAAAAAGATCATCAAGGACAAGAACCACCCGAGCCACTGCCTGTTCACCCCGCTATCATCCAGAAGGCGAGGTCAGTACAGGTGCATCAAATCTGGAACCGAGAGACTGAAAAACATATTCTATCTCAAGGCCATCAGACTGTTAAACAGCCATCACTCAAGCCATTACTTGAGTGGCTGCTGCCAACATACTGACTCAAATCTCTAGCCACTTTAATAATTAAAAATAGGATGTAATAAATGTATCACTAGTCACTTTAAACAATGCCACTTTATATAATGTTTACATACCCTACATTACTCATCTCATATGTATATACTGTACTCTATACCATCTACTGCATCTTGCCTATGCCGCACGGCCATCGCTCATCCATATATTTATATATACAAATTCTTATTCATTTCTTTACACTTGTGTGTATAAGGTAGTTGTTGTGAAATTGTTAGATTACTTGTTAGATATTACTGCACGGTCGAACTAGAAGCACAAGCATTTCGCTACACTCGCATTAACATCTGCTAACCATGTGTAAGTGACCAATAAAATTTGACTTGCCAAACTATTTCTCTCCTGCTCTATAATGATGACAGTAGGTTAATAAGTTAAAGGTAGTAGAGCATTTGAATAAGCTTGTCAGAAATCTGCTGATTATCACATTTAGTTTCAATTTCACACCAAACCAAAGGCTGTTGTGTAAAATGCCACCATGTATCACAGGGTGATGCAGCAACCTTTATTATCAATTTGTGAATACGGTTCGAAGTGGAGCCAATTTTCCAAAAATGAAGTATCCACTGGTATTGTGCCTCTGTAAATTGCTTTCGCACATTTTGACAAGACTGGAATCATACTGGCTGCATTTGAAATGGCACCCTATTCCCTATATAGGGCATGGGCCCTGGTCAAAAGTAGTACAATTTGTTGGGAATAGGGTGCCATTTGGGATACATACAATGCCTTGATAAATGTGATCGTGCTCAAGGTCGCACAATATCTGGAGTCTAACACACACACACACACAACAGCCTCTATCTGCAGAGGCAGCTAGCTATTATTCCCCCACAGCAAGAGAACGAGCAGATAGAAGTGGACCGGAGAGGCAGCCAACGAGGTGGCTAGAGTACTAAACTAAATGCTTTTGAGAATCCACTGAAAAGCAGAGTCTGTTCTTTTTAATGACTGCAGTAAATTATTTGGCTTCAAATATATAATGCTCTAATGAAATGTACATTGACCCGTTGCACCTGTTAAATATATCATTTGTGTACTGAAATAATTGGAAGTTAATTTAATTGATGTGCCTGCTCTATCCAGTGATAATTGGTTAGAATTATTATATAATTTACATATTTCCTATTAAACTGCATGGGACTAGAATTATGCTGGAATTTTGTTGGAGAAAAAAAAAACACTTTAAAAAAGCCAAACCATTGGAAGAATGCAATTACTAAAAGCTATTTCACAAATGCATTTCAGGTGAGGTCAAGGACAATTTTGAACAATAAATAATTAGATGAAAATGTAATGGTGTTTAATGTGCACATAAAATGGCACAAAGCTTGATAATGAAAGAGGAAGGTGTGTACTCTACATGTTTGATTTATGAAGCTCTATATTTACCTATGTTATGGTTATAAAAGAGTAAAATGCAATATATATGGAGGGGGAAAAAGTATGATATTTTCATCATTTACTTTTTGTTCTACCAAAAAGGTTATTTGACATTCTATTCACTGTAAAATAAACGGTGCTCACAATAAGCAAACAGTTAGCAAATTAGCCCTGATGTCAATATAGTACAGTTTTGTGCTGTGAATTCCAAAGGAATCCATCTCTCCATACTCATTAATGATTGATGCAGGCTTATCATCCTCCATCCGTTTTATAGCTTCCGGAATCGTGACAGTCATCTGTAGTTTCCATACACGCACACACACACACGCACACACACACACACGCACGCGCGCGCACACGCACACACACACACACACACACACACACACACACACACACACACACACACACACACACACACACACACACACACACACACACACACACACACACACACACACACACACACACACACACACACACAATGGCCTCTATCCAAGGGACAGAGAATAGCTTTGCTGCTGCTGCAGGCACTAAACAGTAGCCCTCAGTCTCTCTTAATGAGGATGGAGAAAGCAATAGTTATTTGTGAACAATATTCTTTTGTGTTGCTCTCTCATAAATGATCCCCACTGACACCATCATTAACTGGACAGTGTTTATTGGTTCCTATCGCTCAATACCCTGTCTACCAGAAACAAAATGCCCCCTTCACTGTGTCCTGGTTTATGTCTGGATAGATTTCCTTAAAAAAGGGATAATTTTCCCTCCTGAATACACAATTGTAGCATCATTACATCTGAAGGATCTCTCATTCATTCACAGCCATCTGTGCAATAATCCCCCTTTCCTGTTCCATGTGTATAGAGAGGCAGCGGTGGCTGGCAGTCATAGTAGTGTGGGCAGATGATTAGGATTGAGGGCTTGGAGTGAGTGAAGGGGACTGGAATCATTTGGCAGCTAGGAGGAGGCATAACAGAAGCCTCTGCTCTGCTAAATCTATCTCTGACTGATATTTTATTTTACAGTATTTGTTGGCCTCCCTCAGAATTTGAAATAGGCAACAACTATCCTGGTTTCTTGTTAATATTTAATTGTACAGTAGGCCTAGATGTATAATTCCCCAAAGAAGGCCCTGATTTTGTGATAAAGCAAAGCAGATGGATGGTGGGAGTCCTGGTTTCTCTGCAGCCTACTGTTATTTCACCATCACCCTTTCTTTAATATTAATAGGGCTTTTTGTTTGTTATTTCTCATCGTTAGACAATACTATCTACAAAGGATAGATAAAGCTGCATTTAGAAAACACTGACGGCCTTAGTGAAATATTCTGCTTTGTGTGTTGGTCAGCATAATGTTTATTTTGTGTGTGTGTGTGTGTGTGTGTGTGTGTGTGTGTGTGTGTGTGTGTGTGTGTGTGTGTGTGTGTGTGTGTGTGTGTGTGTGTGTGTGTGTGTGTGTGTGTGTGTGTGTGTGTGTGTGTGTGTGTGTGTGTGTGTGTGTGTGTGTGTAACAGAAAGCAGCCAGGGCAGTTCAGAGAACTCCCATTTAGCAGGGGTTTTCTCATTAGTGACTTTTCCCTTTTAAAGCCTTTGTTTGTGAGCCATATTAGCGGCGTAATGAGACGCTCCACATAAGCAGGGTCAGTAGCTTTGGCTGCACTCGCTGCCCTGCCGCCATGCCAGGGGGCCCATAAACACAGCCAAACCCATGTCATTATCCCACGTCTGCTTAGCAGTCTCTGATGTAGTTGTTAACTGAGAGAACAACAGTCAAAACATGCCCACCATGCAGTACCAATACAAGTCCCCTAAGCGGGCAATATGGCCACCCGCTGGGGTGCCGACACTGATTGGCCAGAACTGTCGCTCTACTGTCGTTATGAAGCTTTCATGTCAAAGCCAAAGTTTCTGAACCTAATGATGGGGAGATGTGTTGAATGCCACAGCATGGGGCTTTGGCCTCGGCTGAATAACCTAGTTCACAAATCAGTTATTAGGTACATAAATAGTTATGGTGCATCTGCCTTGTTGCGTCCCAAATGTGACTCGATCCCCTATAGAGTGTACTACTTTTGAGCAGGGCTCATAGGACTCTGGTCAAAAGTAGTGCACTGGGGAACAGGGTGTCATCTGGGAAGCACCCCTGACTCCAAGAAAGAAGCCAAAGTAAAGAAGTTTGGCTATTTGGGGGATTGTGTGCTTACCCAGATGTCATGGTGATAAGGGCTGTTTGTTAAAGCATGCATTCAGCAGGCACTCAAATGTCAATGCTAAAATAGGGAGATGAGAGGAATACTGAGCTGTCTTTGTGGAAGGCTTTCAAGCATATGTCCATGAACACAGTACGGGTTCAAATGTGCCATTCACAGACCGCACAGCTCAATGCCTGTAAAAGAGAATAGGAGACCCTTTTCAAAGAGCACCCTGTATACCCCGTCTCCGGAGCTACATAGCCATGTTAAGCCATGTTACACCTCCTGCACGTTGTTAGTTGACTTTCAACATAGAAGACACCCAGACATATACAGAACGGACACATATAGAACATAAGGCACCGAGTCGACTGGACCAAGTCCACCCGACTGAAGCAGGGGCTGACGATCCAGGACATACAGACAGGGCAGAAAAGGGACGTTATTGTTACAGAGAGAGCTGTGTTATCTGAGGGCTGAAGATCCAGGACATACAGACAGGGCAGAAAAGGGACGTTATTGTTACAGAGAGAGCTGTGTTATCTGAGGGCTGAAGATCCAGGACATACAGACAGGGCAGAAAAGGGACGTTATTGTTACAGAGAGAGCTGTGTTATCTGAGGGCTGAAGATCCAGGACATACAGACAGGGCAGAAAAGGGACGTTATTGTTACAGAGAGAGCTGTGTTATCTGAGGGCTGAAGATCCAGGACATACAGACAGGGCAGAAAAGGGACGTTATTGTTACAGAGAGAGCTGTGTTATCTGAGGGCTGAAGATCCAGGACATACAGACAGGGCAGAAAAGGGACGTTATTGTTACAGAGAGAGCTGTGTTATCTGAGGGCTGAAGATCCAGGACATACAGACAGGGCAGAAAAGGGACGTTATTGTTACAGAGAGAGCTGTGTTATCTGACGGCTGAAGATCCAGGACATACAGACAGGGCAGAAAAGGGACGTTATTGTTACAGAGAGAGCTGTGTTATCTGAGGGCTGAAGATCCAGGACATACAGACAGGGCAGAAAAGGGACGTTATTGTTACAGAGAGAGCTGTGTTATCTGAGGGCTGAAGATCCAGGACATACAGACAGGGCAGAAAAGGGACGTTATTGTTACAGAGAGAGCTGTGTTATCTGAGGGCTGAAGATCCAGGACATACAGACAGGGCAGAAAAGGGACGTTATTGTTACAGAGAGAGCTGTGTTATCTGAGGGTTGAAGATCCAGGACATACAGACAGGGCAGAAAAGGGACGTTATTGTTACAGAGAGAGCTGTGTTATCTGAGGGCTGAAGATCCAGGACATACAGACAGGGCAGAAAAGGGACGTTATTGTTACAGAGAGAGCTGTGTTATCTGAGGGCTGAAGATCCAGGACATACAGACAGGGCAGAAAAGGGACGTTATTGTTACAGAGAGAGCTGTGTTATCTGAGGGCTGAATGGATCCCGTTGATCGCTGTAAGAAAGACAGCTATGCACACAAAAGGGAAGCCTTGCATGTAATGAATAAAGATCATCTCGCCACTACACAGAGACTGGTGGAAATACACCAGGAGATACACACACAATGAGACGGAAAGTAGGACATACATGTGCAAGCAGATCACACACAAGAACTCTCTCCATGTATCGTGATCACTAGGGCTTACTATTTTTATCATAGTAACCCTGTCCCTATTCTGTTTCATTCGTTCAATACTGTATACGTAGTATGGGGGAATACAATGCATTTTCTATTTCTGATGATTCCTAAGGCAGGAACCGGAGGACCCTTATCAATTTAAGAGTGTGGCCCCAATCGAGTGGAGTTGTTGCTTTTAATCCACTTCTATGTAATTTCACAGTTTGGGCCCTAAGCTCATCCACAAACACTTCATAGAAAGGACTGAGAGAGGACAGCTGGTCAGCCCCAGATCTGTTGACTCAATGCCGTATACTGACTGATTCATTATGATACTGTTTTAGCAAGTCATCAACACTATATCCACCTCCTTCACATAGGAGATTTAAATTCATGACCTTTGACAAATCAAATCTGCCTGCCCTCAGCTCAGAGAGCATGTGACAAGCCTCTGCTGGTTCAACACTCTACCAGGTGGGGGCAGTCTTGACCAAGGTTAGGAACTGGTCGGGAAAGTGCTCGGGAAGCAGCAGCCAGAAAGCAACGATGATAGTACGGTGATAACACATTACATTAAGCTGTACTAAATATTATACAATGAATTTATGATAATTAATGTGCTAACTGCCCATTAGTTTACAAATAGTTTTTTACCAGTGGCGGCTGCTGAGGGGAGGACGGCTCATAAAAATGTCTGGAATGGAGTCAATGGAATGGCATCAAACACGTGGTTTCCATGTTTTTGATAGCATTGCATTTACTCCATTCCAGCCATTATTATGAGCCGTCCTTTTCTCTGCAGCCTCCACTGGTTTATACATATGTTCTTCAAAGTTATAACACATTAGTTGAAAATAATGTGTGTTTGTCATTATTTAGCAACTTTCCAGATACTAGGCATATAGCTTGTATGCTTATATTGACAATAACAGTAGGCTCGTCTGGTAGAAGGTCAGAGTAAACAAAGATGTGAGCAACGAAGTCCCTGCTTTTGTTCCCGGAAACCCCAACCTTGTCAGTGGCCGTTTATTTCCCACACACCACCCTCTCTAAATGACATCTTTCCTTACTGTTGGAACTCAACCTTGTTTCACTTCTCACTGTATAGGCACAAATATAAATGGCATTCATGGGATTTGCTCTCCTCTAACTGTCACAAGGCTCAAGGTCACAGCGAGACCACTCGGCTCTAGTGTGGTATTTAAGCAATAATGCAAAAAGGAGTTGTGGTATATGGCCAATATACCACGGCTAAGGGATGTTCTTACGCACGACGCAGCACGGAATGGTATATTGGCCATGTACCACAAACCCCAGGGGTACCTTATTGGGGCGGCAGGATAGCCTAATGGTTAGAGCGTTGGGCTAGTAACCAAACGGTTGCAAGTTCAAATCCCCGAGCTGACAAGGTACAAATATGTTGTTTTGCCCCTGAACAGGCAGTACCTAGGCCGTCACTGAAAATAAGAATTTGTTCTTAAACGACTTCCCTAGTTACATAAAGGTAAAATATAAAATTGCTATTATAAACTGGTTACCAACATAATTAGAGCAGTAAAAATAAATGTTTTGTCATACACGTGGTGTACGGTCTGATATACCACAGCTGTCAGCCAATCAGCAGTCAGTGCTCGAACTGCCCAGTTTATAATGTAATATATCCCATGCGTTTATGGGGAAACGGGCCTATTTGAACCAAAGACAGAACAAAGCATAGGAACTGCTCCTCTGATCATAATTACTGGAGTTCAACTGCTTTATCTATTTCTATTAGAAAAGTCTAAACGGGATCCTTAGGACATCCCCACTCTGACGTCACCCCATTGAAGTTGAAATTTAACACGGTTAAGGTTATGGTTAAGGTTAGGGAACGGGTAGAGTAAGGGTAGGATGTCCCATGATCCCAAATAGCACTAACCTATTTCTATTAGTCATTAGTAAATATCTAAAGCCTCTGCACAATTACTACAAGGCATGACACCATCGACTAGGTGAGAGAGTGAGATATGAGAAACATGAGCATCGATCACCCATTGAAGCTCAGTAGGTAACTTTATTGTAAACATATACATTTTAAGGGATAGTTCACTGAAACTACAGTGCACATCTGGTGAAAAGGGAAGTTTAGGACAATTCAATTCAACACGATTATAATGAGAAAATCATAGCAGGGTCTTCGACAAAATGAGTGCCTTTTCTGTTCCTTTGATATTGTAGATAGAAATGTAAAGTCCTGTTATATTAAATGACGTGCTATTTAATATAGACCACATGGACAATTCAATAATTCAGTTCGATATGAATGAAGACTTGCTGAAGTCAGCATTTTGACATGTCCCTCTGTGCACCCTGGGAACTTCTAGGAAGTTATTACCATCATTGTAAAGCCTTCATTCATTTGTTGCTTTGACAAAGTCATTTCTGAAGATGTTTATTTATTTCATGTCATTAGTGATTCATTTTAATGTAAAAACCACAACAACCTGTCCCTCATTTTAAGGTCAACCCTGTTATGTGAACTAAACTCTCATTTTAAAATTGTAGAACTATTCCTTTTTAAAGAAACATTGAACATCTAATAGTCAAAATGGTGTAAAAGCAGGTAAGATGGTTCAACACTTTTTGACAATTTTCTGGTGTTTTGTGTTGGAAAAGTGAGCGGGTTGACCATAACGTGTTAACCCTGTTACCCATAGATAGACAGGCTAGAAATGTTTTAGGGTTTCTTTTTTTGGGTTGAAGCTCGCATTCAATTACCCCTCCCTGCCCCACACAACAAGCTTCCATCACCATCACAAGGGGATTTAACCCTGTTACTTGATTTGGCACTTAATAGGCACTTGCTCTAGTAAAAATGTTATTTAACCCCTTGAGATGGGGAAACGTGTTCTTTATCAAACTGAACATGTGCCCTTTATGACAGAATGTCACAATTAGGTGAAATATATATTTTTTAAATTACCAAGTTACACTACTCAAAACGTACTCAGTTGGTGGAACCGCCCATCAGATCCTCTATCAATGCATACGAGAGAGAGAGGAACAAGCAGGGCTCCTCTTCGTGCAGGTCAAACAGTGAGACACTATCCTCTGTGCTCCAGACAGCCCTCCAGACAGTCACACAGGTCCTATTGTCTCAGAGGTGCTGGGCACTGCCAATAAAACACTGCTGTTAGGACGGGAGGGGCGACCCGTCCCGTCACGTCTGCCTTTTCACACACATATACATCAACTTATCTGACTGCCTTGGTGATTGATGTGAGCGGTGCCCATTTCCCTTCATAGTGCACTACTTTTGACCAGTGCCCATTTCCCTTCATAGTGCACTACTTTTGACCAGTGCCCATTTCCCTTCATAGTGCACTACTTTTGACCAGTGCCCTCAGAACAGTCTCAATTCATCAGGGCATGGACTCTTCAAGGTGTAGAAAGCGTTCCACAGGAATGCTGGCCCATGTTAACTCTAATGCTTCACACTATTGTGTCAAGTTGGCTGGATGTCCTTTGGGTGGTGGAACATAACTTGATACACACGGGAAACTGTTGAGCGTAAAAAACCCAGCAACGTTGCAGTTGTTGACACACTCAAACTAGTGCGCCTTGACACCTTCTACCATACCCCGTCCAAAGGCACTTAAATATCTTGTCTTGCCCATTCATCCTCTCTGAATGACACACATACACAATCCAGGGCTCAATTGTGTTAAGGCTTAAAGATCATTCTTTAACCTGTCTCCTCCCCTTCATCTACACTGATTGAAGTGGTGACATCAATAAGGGATCATAGTTTTCACCTGGATTCACTTGGTCAGTCTATGTCATGGAAAGAGCAGGTGTTCCTAATGTTTTGTACACTCATATATATGCTGGGGACCGATGTGCACTGCAAATGCATGCCAAACTCTCCTTTGAAAATAATTGAATCACACTCCAGTTAAAGGCTAACCGGGGGAACATGTTTGTTATTAAAACACTTTATCCTCAAAGCTCATCCTCTGCATTTCCATGCTAATGGGCAGGTAAGGGCCCTAGCGCTCTCGGATTACTGGCCACACTAGGCCCACTGCCAGTGGCATCCCTTCCTTTTAACAGAGTGCTTTCAATTCAGATCAATTTAGCCCAATTAAACTGCTTTACATCCCACAGAGAGTGTTTTAGAGCGACATTACAAACCATCCTTTTCAATTAGGCATGATGAAAATATCCATGACAGATCCCATTTTTTCACATTTTAATATCTGAATATATACCATGAATGTCCTGGGTGCCCTTTGATAACTCTGTTAACTCCCATTTTGTTATCAGTACCTGAGGTCATCATCTTTGGGTCGCATCATGGGTCTCTTGGTCGATAACCATCCTAATAGTCCGTTGTGAACTCATAAAGCTAGCTACAGTGGTAACTAATTTATGCCGTGAATATACTGAAATATATGCTGTTTGGTGCATGTGCTTGAGGATCTCGTTCTGCACAACAATGAAACCGTTATTTAAGGACTCTTAATTTACTAGTCTCACTACATGTTGAATGTAACAGTTATTTAGTCTCACTTGAATGTAACCCCTCATACTTTGTACAAGCAGCTGCCTCTTGGTGCCTCTGAAAAGAGATCTCTATATGTTTGTGACAGATGTTGCTCTGTCAAATCAGTATTTGTCTTTGCTCACTGGTCTCCATAGAGGAGCAGAATAACAGAGCTGGCTGGGTGGATGCAGAAAAATGTACCGATTGAGTTCTGTGCAAATTTGAGATAGAGCCTGATCTGCTATGCAGAGTAAGTGTGGCTCACTGGAAATCTTCACTTTTGCATTTGGGAGTAGTATTGACTTTGACCAGATATGGGCATCTTTTAATACAGCACAAGTGCCATAATTCCACCGGTCACTTCATGTTAATATCATCAGGATAGTGGTGGATATGAAACAAACTATTTCAGATATTTAATACCTTTTAACTGAGTAAGAAAAAGCAAGCAACGCTTTGGAGTATAATCAATGTACCAACACAACAAACCTTGAGCCTTTTCACAACTGTACTGCTCAGCATTGAAAGCAGATAATTATTTCACATAGTTGGGCTTCCTTTTGTTGTGACAGAGATGATTGATGGGGGAATATATCATGTACAGTTGACAAGGTATTGAGACATTTTTTACGTTTTTATTCCGGTATTAAAAGAGGAATTTGCAGCAATTTTCTAGCAAATAATTGTTATGGTTCAGCAGCAGTAACCCATGGAGCCACTCAAAAGCACTCATTTCCATCAGGGCTTTGCCAGCACAGAAATTGTATTCATGTTATAGTGACTGGGTACATCTTCCCAACCTTCAAATAAATAGATGAAAAATAAACATGATTCATGAACAGTAACACCTTGAGTGTTTCCTGTTGAAGAGACAGCGGTGAATGACAATGGCATCACAAATCACATTATGTACTGTAAATTCCATTCACACGGTTGCTACACTTTAACCTTCATAGTCACACTGGTAGGTAGAACTGCCATTTGACAACAGCATTGATATGATTCAGATGCAACATACACGTTGGACAACTCCGTATATACAATCAAAACAACTCGGGATGGAACCCTGTGTTTGGTTAAACTGCAGTCTCCATCAAAAGCTGAAAATGGAAAACGGAACTGAGGGGCAAGGCTCGCTGTGATGTAAAGATTGGTCAATTCACCTTGTGCTGCAATACGAACACAATTACTTTTTAATAACACCTGCACAAAAAGCTATGTCCTTTCACTTACTGCATCAACTTAAAACTTAACCCTGGCATGCTAGCTTTGGCTTCCTTGACATGCCACAATTTCTTTCATAATAGACTCTGGCTACACCTTCAAAACTGCTACACGTTGAGGCCAAAAGGGGCTAATTTGGTACAGTCCCTCTCTGGCTGTTTTAAAAGTCAGTCGTTCAACTCCAAGTAGACCGTTGCAATGATGTTATTTTCTTCAGAATCAGAAATGTAATCATCGCTCCTCCTGCAGACCTACACCGTCCTCTCCTCCTAAAGACCTACACCGTCCTCTCCTCCTACAGACCTACACCGTCCTCTCCTGCTACAGACCTACACCGTCCTCTCCTGCTACAGACCTACACCGTCCACTCCTGCTACAGACCTACACCGTCCTCTCCTGTTACAGACCTACACCGTCCTCTCCTCCTACAGACCTACACCGTCCTCTCCTGCTACAGACCTACCCCGTCCTCTCCTGCTACAGATCTACACCGTCCTCTCCTCCTGCAGACCTACACCGTCCTCTCCTGCTACAGACCTACACCGTCCTCTCCTCCTAAAGACCTACACCATCCTCTCCTCCTACAGACCTACACCGTCCTCTCCTGCTACAGACCTACAATGTCCTCTCCTGCTACAGACCTACACTGTCCTCTCCTGCTACAGACCTACACTGTCCTCTCCTGATACAGACCTACACCATCCTCTCCTGCTACAGACCTACACCGTCCTCTCCTGCTACAGACCTACACCGTCCTCTCCTGCTACAGACCTACACCGTCCTCTCCTGCTACAGACCTACACCGTCCTCTCCTCCTACAGACCTACACCGTCCTCTCCTCCTACAGACCTACACCGTCCTCTCCTGCTACAGATCTACACCGTCCTCTCGTCCTACAGACCTACACCATCCTCTCGTCCTACAGACCTACACCATCCTCTCCTCCTACAGACCTACACCGTCCTCTCCTGCTACAGACCTACACCGTCCTCTCCTGCTACAGACCTACACCGTCCTCTCCTCCTGCAGACCTACACCGTCCTCTCCTGCTACAGACCTACACCGTCCTCTCCTGCTACAGATCTACACCGTCCTCTCCTCCTGCAGACCTACACAATCCTCTCCTGCTACAGACCTACACCGTCCTCTCCTCCTACAGACCTACACCATCCTCTCCTCCTACAGACCTACACCGTCCTCTCCTGCTACAGACCTACACCGTCCTCTCCTCCTACAGACCTACACCGTCCTCTCCTCCTACAGACCTACACCGTCCTCTCCTCCTACAGACCTACACCGTCCTCTCCTGCTACAGACCTACACCGTCCTCTCCTGCTACAGACCTACACCGTCCTCTCCTGCTACAGACCTACACCGTCCTCTCCTGCTACAGACCTACACCGTCCTCTCCTCCTACAGACCTACACCGTCCTCTCCTCCTACAGACCTACACCGTCCTCTCCTCCTACAGACCTACACCGTCCTCTCCTCCTACAGACCTACACCGTCCTCTCCTCCTACAGACCTACACCGTCCTCTCCTCCTACAGACCTACACCGTCCTCTCCTGCTACAGACCTACACCGTCCTCTCCTCCTACAGACCTACACCGTCCTCTCCTCCTACAGACCTACACCGTCCTCTCCTCCTACAGACCTACACCGTCCTCTCCTCCTACAGACCTACACCGTCCTCTCCTCCTACAGACCTACACCGTCCTCTCCTGCTACAGATCTACACCGTCCTCTCCTCCTACAGACCTACACCGTCCTCTCCTCCTACAGACCTACACCGTCCTCTCCTCCTACAGACCTACACCGTCCTCTCCTCCTACAGACCTACACCGTCCTCTCCTCCTACAGACCTACACCGTCCTCTCCTCCTACAGACCTACACCGTCCTCTCCTCCTACAGACCTACACCGTCCTCTCCTCCTACAGACCTACACCGTCCTCTCCTCCTACAGACCTACACCGTCCTCTCCTCCTACAGACCTACACCGTCCTCTCCTCCTACAGACCTACACCGTCCTCTCCTCCTACAGACCTACACCGTCCTCTCCTCCTACAGACCTACACCGTCCTCTCCTCCTACAGACCTACACCGTCCTCTCCTCCTACAGACCTACACCGTCCTCTCCTCCTACAGACCTACACCGTCCTCTCCTCCTACAGACCTACACCGTCCTCTCCTCCTACAGACCTACACCGTCCTCTCCTCCTACAGACCTACACCGTCCTCTCCTCCTACAGACCTACACCGTCCTCTCCTCCTACAGACCTACACAGTCCTCTCCTCCTACAGACCTATAGTACAGGTAACTGTGGCTAGAATGGGTCATTTGTGAAAAGAGCACAATTTCTTCTATTAACACATACTTTCTTTTTATGGATCTTCTTCTGATCCCTCCACGTGATAACGTCAAGAAATGTTGGAATCCAAACACTGTATTTCAGAATGTCATATGCAACACTTTAGCATGTCTAACCCGTACAGTACTGTATATCTTGTTGCCATGGTAATGAAAAGTAAAATGTGATGTATTAAAAAGACTGATCATCGTCTGTACCTGCACAAAGTTTACTTTCACCAGTTCCTTGAAACAGAAAACATTTTAAAAAGTTGTTTTGTGTTAGTTGTTGTTCAAACACAGCAGACTACAACTGTGGTGCGTGTCACAATGAATCATGGTTCTGGTGTGTGTCACAATGAAGCATGGTTCTGGTGTGTGTCACAATGAAACATGGTTCTGGTGCGTGTCACAATGAAACATGGTTCTGGTGTGTGTCACAATGAAACATGGTTCTGGTGTGTGTCACAATGAAACATGGTTCTGGTGTGTGTCACAATGAAACATGGTTCTGGTGTGTGTCACAATGAATCATGGTTCTGGTGTGTGTCACAATGAAACATGGTTCTGGTGTGTGTCACAATGAATCATGGTTCTGGTGTGTGTCACAATGAAACATGGTTCTGGTGTGTGTCACAATGAAACATGGTTCTGGTGTGTGTCACAATGAATCATGGTTCTGGTGTGTGTCACAATGAATCATGGTTCTGGCACATGTCACAATGAAACATGGTTCTGGTGTGTGTCACAATGAAACATGGTTCTGGTACGTGTCACAACGAAACATGGTTCTGGTACGGGGCACAATGAAACATGGTTCTGGTGTGTGTCACAATGAAACATGGTTCTGGTACGGGTCACAACGAAACATGGTTCTGGTGTGTCACAAAGAAACATGGTTCTGGTGTGTGTCACAATGAAACATGGTTCTGGTGTGTGTCACAATGAAACATGGTTCTGGTGTGTGTCACAATGAATCATGGTTCTGGTGTGTGTCACAATGAAACATGGTTCTGGTGTGTGTCACAATGAATCATGGTTCTGGTGTGTGTCACAATGAAACATGGTTCTGGTGTGTGTCACAATGAAACATGGTTCTGGTGTGTGTCACAATGAAACATGGTTCTGGTACGTGTCACAACGAAACATGGTTCTGGTGTGTCACAAAGAAACATGGTTCTGGTACGGGTCACAATGAAACATGGTTCTGGTACGTGTCACAATGAAACATGGTTCTGGTACGTGTCACAATGAAACATGGTTCTGGTGGGTGTCACAAAGAAACATGGTTCTGGTGTGTGTCACAAAGAAACATGGTTCTGGTGTGTCACAAAGAAACATGGTTCTGGTGTGTGTCACAATGAAACATGGTTCTGGTGTGTGTCACAATGAAACATGGTTCTGGTGTGTGTCACAATGAATCATGGTTCTGGTGTGTGTCACAATGAATCATGGTTCTGGTGTGTGTCACAATGAAACATGGTTCTGGTGTGTGTCACAATGAAACATGGTTCTGGTGTGTGTCACAATGAATCATGGTTCTGGTGTGTGTCACAATGAAACATGGTTCTGGTGTGTGTCACAATGAAACATGGTTCTGGTGTGTGTCACAACGAAACATGGTTCTGGTACGTGTCACAACGAAACATGGTTCTGGTGTGTCACAAAGAAACATGGTTCTGGTGTGTCACAATGAAACATGGTTCTGGTACGGGTCACAATGAAACATGGTTCTGGTACGTGTCACAATGAAACATGGTTCTGGTGTGTGTCACAATGAAACATGGTTCTGGTACGTGTCACAACAAAACATGGTTCTGGTATGGGGCACAATGAAACATGGTTCTGGTGTGTGTCACAATGAAACATGGTTCTGGTACGGGTCACAACGAAACATGGTTCTGGTGTGTCACAAAGAAACATGGTTCTGGTAGGTCACAATGAAACATGGTTGTGGTACGGGTCACAATGAAACATGGTTCTGGTACGGGTCACAATGAATCATGGTTCTTGTGTGTCACAAAGAAACATGGTTCTGGTGTGGGTCACAATGAAACATGGTTCTAGTACGGGTCACAATGAATCATGGTTCTTGTGTGTCACAAAGAAACATGGTTCTGGTGTGTCACAACGAAACATGGTTCTGGTACGGGTCACAATGAAACATGGTTCTGGTGTGTGTCACAATGAAACATGGTTCTGGTACGTGTCACAACGAAACATGGTTCTGGTGTGTGTCACAATGAAACATGGTTCTGGTGTGTGTCACAATGAAATATATGCCATTTAGCAGACGCTTTTATCCAAAGCGACTTACAGTCATGTGTGCATACATTCTACGTATGGGTGGTCCCGGGGATTGAACCCACTTCCCTGGCGTTACAAGCGCCATGCTCTACCAACTGAGCTACAGAAGGACCATGAAACATGGTTCTGGTGTGTGTCACAACGAAACATGGTTCTGGTACGTGTCACAACGAAACATGGTTCTGGTACGGGTCACAACGAAACATGGTTCTGGTGTGTGTCACAATGAAACATGGTTCTGGTGTGTGTCACAATGAAACATGGTTCTGGTGTGTGTCACAACGAAACATGGTTCTGGTACGTGTCACAACGAAACATGGTTCTGGTGTGTGTCACAATGAAACATGGTTCTGGTACGTGTCACAATGAAACATGGTTCTGGTACGTGTCACAACGAAACATGGTTCTGGTGTGTGTCACAATGAAACATGGTTCTGGTACGTGTCACAACGAAACATGGTTCTGGTACGGGTCACAATGAAACATGGTTCTGGTGTGTGTCACAATGAAACATGGTTCTGGTGTGTGTCACAACGAAACATGGTTCTGGTACGTGTCACAACGAAACATGGTTCTGGTACGGGTCACAACGAAACATGGTTCTGGTACGTGTCACAACAAAACATGGTTCTGGTACGTGTCACAATGAAACATGGTTCTGGTGTGTCACAATGAAACATGGTTCTGGTACGTGTCACAACGAAACATGGTTCTGGTGTGTCACAATGAAACATGGTTCTGGTACGTGTCACAACGAAACATGGTTCTGGTACGGGTCACAATGAAACATGGTTCTGGTGTGTGTCACAATGAAACATTGCCTATGGTTCTCTTTATCTAGGCGGAACAATGAGCAGAAACAGATGTGTGTAGACACCCTCAAAGGAGCTCAGGGCTCAAGGCCCCATCGGAACCTTGGACACATTAACTGATCTATTATAATATCTGAGTTCACACGGACCTTTTCAAGGGCAGGCATCCCGGCTCGCAGATCTGTTAATCAAAAGAAGCAATTAATAGTTGGATGAAAACAGCTTGGAATAACATAGAATAGACTGTATTGTATTTCCCACACTTAAAATACAGATTATACAAAGGTTCACTGAATTGTCCTTGCTACTTTGGTTATGCGTTGACTTGGTTTGTGTGTTCTGTGTTGAATAACAAGTACTGTATAAGAAAAAGGTATAATGTGTGTTTGTGTGTGTGTGTGATCACTTCGGTATACTATTAGCAAGTTCATGGGTTATCAAAAGTCATGTTGAGAGATGCTTGAAAATGCCAGTCCTGTGTATTTGTGTTGCCAACGTGTTAAGAATCAGGGATATTATTATTTGTTGTTGTTTTTACCACGACTGAAACTGTGAGATCATGGCCTAAATTTGAGGACTCAATGCCAAATACAATGCATGTACCGTTCTTTGTGAGGCTGCTCACTCTGGGAGGGTCCGATTCATTAAGTAATTGGTTTCGAGTTGTTTACATGAGTATTAAACCTATTCAGCAGCCTTTGAGAGGTGTATTGTCCAAATGTCTCTTGTTATGAATATAGAATGAGTTCAGGGGGCAAAGTGAAGCCTTATTGGCAAAACACTGCACTCGACTGATTCCAGGCATGGGCACTGCATTGCATTTCATTGAATCTAGTGTTACATGCTTTGTGGATTCAAAATATTTATATGTGCTCATTTTCCTATAACTCATAGTATGGTGAGAACTGAATCTTCATCTTTCATTTATGACTAAAGGGATACTTAAGGATGATCAACTTCCCCAAAGTCAGAGGAACTCATGGATAGCATTTTTTTGTTTCTACTATGCAGATACCCATAGACTTCCAGTCATTGCCCTAATACTATTTATTGGCTTACGAAACTAAATCTAAATTCCTTCATACTGGACACAGAGACATAAAAATAGTTTGTGTTGATTTGGTAAAAATTGTATTGCTATTGTTGTTTTGTACAATTTCAGGAATAATTCTAGTTCTCTTTACATTTGTGTACTTTACACAGTTGTACTCAAACATTTTCAGCGGGGGAACCATTTTTTCTGCCAGAATGTCTGGGGACCCCATTTTTACCCCAAGTATTTAATGCAATCCCACCCCAAAATGTTTACATCAACAAACAACCTTCAATTCATTGCATTTTCATCTCAAGTCAAAATAAAAACAAACCAATAAATACATTTACTCAAAAAAAATGTATTTTTCTAATTATCTTTAAAACAAATGTGTTTATACTGTCCCATACAATAATCTGTACTCTTTATGTTGTCCCCGCCCCCCAAAAAAAAAAAAGTATTATATTTTTGCTGACCACACTGTACCGACTTTTAATAACACTGGTGTACAGTTTGAAAAGATATTGACATTTTTAAGCTCAAGATTGATGGGTAAACTGCCTGGTTTTACTTCCTGCTTTGCTCCTATGGGTACACTCGCAATGGTCGCCTGTACAACCATTATGCCATCATTGAATTGAATGGGGATGCCCATTCTAGTCATTCTATTTCTATGCAACAAACCACACCTCCAAAACAACTCTGGTTTGGCATCAGTCAAGGCCACTATCATTTTTTAATGGGCAATCTTAAAAATGAGGCCAAATCAAAAAGTGCAGTCGCCCTTTAAGCCCTTAGCTCCTACAAGGAGCGTAGGCCATTGACAAATGTCCTCCATCTCACTCAGTTCGAGGGTAAGTTTTTCCAGGTCTTACCAGTTAAAGCCGCTCGCAGTCATTTCTGCCTGGACTTTTCTCCTCCAAGTGTTTTGGGTCTCTAGAAATTAGAAGGGAAAGGCCAAATCACAGAGGAGGCGAAGGTGGACATGGTTCTAAACTATAGGCTTGACATTCCACTGGTTACAATGACTGAGAAGAACCAGAGGAGGGCCCTCTCCCTCTGTCTGTCATCAGTTTGGAAACGGTCTCCATGGCAATCCAAACCAGTTGGGTCACTGAGAGCAACACCACTGTGTTATTGTCTAATGGAAATTATCAAATTTCTCTAGAACTTCGTCATGGACATGTTACTTTTTGCCTTTGTATTTTGACTGTGATATTTTGCTCATAATGAGGTAATCTGTGAAGTACAAGTATGTCTGCCCTCTGTAAAGTGCATTATCAAGTGTTTTGTTGAAAGTACAAATATCTTTATGATTCTCTTGCAACAACTGCCTTTAACAAATTGTTGATATAAATTGATCACCGCAAATGAAATTGTATTTGTCACATGCACCGAATACAACAGGTGTAGACTTTATTGTGAAGTGCTTACTTACGAGCCCTTTCCCAACAATTTAGAGTTAAAAAGTATGACAGATTTGATTAATAAAAAAATAACATAATAACACAATAAAATAACAGTAACGAGGCTATATACACAGAGTACCAGTACCGATTCAATGTGCAGGGGTACGAGGTAGTTGAGGTAATATGTACATTTAGGTAGGGGTAAAAGTGACTAGGCAATCAGGATAGATAATAAACAGAATAAAGCAGTGTATGTGAAGAGTTTGAAAATGTGTCTATGTGTGTGTGTGTGTGTGTGTGTGTGTGTGTGTGTGTGTGTGTGTGTGTGTATCAATATGCATGTGTGCGTGTGTGTTTTGTGTGTGCGAGCGAGTGTACAGTCGTGGCCAAAAGTTGAGAACGACACAAAAATTAATTTTCACAAAGTTTGCTGCTTCAGTGTCTTTAGATATTTTTGTCAGATGTTAGTATGGAATACTGAAGTACAATTAAAAGCATTTTATAAGTGTCAAAGGCTTTTATTGACAATTACATGAAGTTAATGCGGAGTCGATATTTGCTTTGTTGACCCTTCTTTTTCAAGACCTCTGCAATCCGCCCTGGCATACTGTTAATTAACTTCTGGGCCACATCCTGACTGATGGCAGCCCATTCTTGCATAATCAATGCTTGGAGTTTGTAGGTTTTTGTTTGTCCACCTGCCTCTTGAGGATTGACCACAAGTTCCCAATGGGATTAAGGTCTGGGAAGTTTCCTGGCCATGGACCCAAAATGTTGATGTTTTGTTCCCCGAGCCACTTAGTTATCACTTTTGCCTTATGGCAAGGTGCTCCATCATGCTGGAAAAGGCATTGTTCATCACCAAACTGTTCCTGGATGGTTGGGAGAAGTTGCTCTAAGAGGATGTGTTTTAACCATTATTTATTCATGGCTGTGTTCTTAGGCAAAATTGTGAGTGAGTCCACTTCCTTGGCTGAGAAGCAACCCCACACATTAATGGTCTCATGATGCTTTACTGTTGGCATGACACAGGATTGATGGTAGCACTCACCTCGTCTTCTCCGGACAAGATTTTTTCCAGATGCCCCAAACAATCAGAAAGGGGATTCATCAGAGAAAATGACTTTACCCCAGTCCTCAGCAGTCCAATCCCTGTACCTGGTGGTGCCCCGATCCCACAACTGAATGAACTTTAGGAGACGGTCCTGGCGTTTGTTGGACTTTCTTGGGCGCCCTGAAGCCTTCTTCACAACAATTAAACCGCTCTCCTTGAAGTTCTTGATGATCCGATAGTTGATTTAGGTGCATTCTTACTGGCAGCAATATCCTTGCCTGTTAAGCCCTTTTTGTGCAAAGCAATGATGACGGCACGTGTTTCCTTGTAGTTAACCATGATTGACAGAGGAAGAACAATTATTCCAAGCACCACCCTCCTTTTGAAGCTTCCAGTCTGTTATTTAAACTCAATCAGCATGACAGAGTGATCTCCAGCCTTGTCCTCGTCAACACTCATACCTGTGTTAGCGAGAGAATCACTGACATGATGTCAGCTGGTCCTTTTGTGGCAGGGCTGAAATGCAGTGGAAAAGTTTTTTGGGATTCAGTTCATTTGCATAGCAAAGAGGGTCTTTGCAATTATTTGCAATTCATCTGATCACTCTTCATAACATTATGGAGTATATGCAAATTGCCATCATACAAACTGAGGCAGCAAACTTTGTGAAAATTAATATTTGTGTCATTCTCAAAACTTTTGGCCATGACTGTATGTGTGAATGTAGTATTTGTGAATGTGTGGGTAGAGTGCAGTTAATGTGCATAGAAACAGTGCAAGAGAGTAAGTGCAAAAACAAAAAAAGGGGCACAATACAAATTGTCCAAGTAGCCATTTGATTAACTGGTCAAGTCTTATGGTTGGGGGTAGAAGCTGTTCGAGAGCATTTTGGTCCCAGACGTTGTTTTATCCCAGGGAAGAAATGTGTATTTTAAAATCTATTTATATATATATATATACAGTGGGGCAAAAAAGTATTTAGTCAGCCACCAATTGTGCAAGTTCTCCCACTTAAGAAGATGAGAGAGGCCTGTAATTTTCATCATAGGTACACTTCAACTATGACAGACAAAATGAGAAAGAAAAAATACAGAAAATCACATTGTAGGATTTTTAATGAATTTATTAGCAAATTGTGGTGGAAAATAAGTATTTGGTCACCTACAAACAAGCAAGATTTCTGGCTCTCACAGACCTGTAACTTCTTCTTTCAGAGGCTCCTCTTGTCCTCCACTCGTTACCTGTATTAATGGCACCTGTTTGAACTTGTTATCAGTATAAAAGACACCTGTCCACAACCTCAAACAGTCACACTCCAAACTCCATTATGGCCAAGACCAAAGAGCTGTCAAAGGACACCAGAAACAAAATTGTAGACCTGCACCAGGCTGGGAAGACTGAATCTGCAATAGGTAAGCAGCTTGGTTTGAAGAAATCAACTGTGGGAGGAATTATTAGGAAATGGAAGACATACAAGACCACTGATAATCTCCCTCGATCTGGGGCTCCATGCAAGATCTCACCCTGTGGGGTCAAAATGATCACAAGAACGGTGAGCAAAAATCCCAGAACCATACATTCCCTACTTAGTGAATGACCTGCAGAGAGCTGGGACCAAAGTAACAAAGCCTACCATCAGTAACACACTACGCCGCCAGGGACTCAAATCCTGCAGTGCCAGACGTGTCACCCTGCTTAAGCCAGTACATGTCCAGGCCCGTCTGAAGTTTGCTAGAGAGCATTTGGATGATCCAGAAGAAGATTGGGAGAATGTCATATGGTCAGATGAAACCAAAATATAACTTTTTGGTAAAAACTCAACTCGTCATGTTTGGAGGACAAAGAATGCTGAGTTGCATCCAAAGAACACCATACCTACTGTGAAGCATGGGGGTGGAAACATCATGCTTTGGGGCTGTTTTTCTGCAAAGGGACCAGGACGACTGATCCGTGTAAAGGAAAGAATGAATGGGGCCATGTATCGTGAGATTTTGAGTGAAAACCTCATTCCATCAGCAAGGGCATTGAAGATGAAACGTGGCTGGGTCTTTCAGCATGACAATGATCCCAAACACACCGCCCGGGCAACGAAAGAGTGGCTTCGTAAGAAGCATTTCAAGGTCCTGGAGTGAGTTGAAAGTCCGTGTTGCCCAGCAACAGCCCCAAAACATCACTGCTCTAGAGGAGATCTGCATGGAGGAATGGGCCAAAATACCAGCAACAGTGTGTGAAAACCTTGTGAAGACTTACAGAAAATGTTTGACCTCTGTCATTGCCAACAAACGGTATATAACAAAGTATTGAGATAAACTTTTGTTATTGACCGAATACTTATTTTCCACCATAATTTGCAAATAAATTCATTAAAAATCCTACAATGTGATTTTCTGGATTTTTTTCCCTCATTTTGTCTGTCATAGTTGAAGTGTACCTATGATGAAAATTACAGGCCTCTCATCTTTTTAAGTGGGAGAACTTGCACAATTGGTGGCTGACTAAATACTTTTTTGCCCCACTGTGTATATATATATATATATATTATAAATAAATAATATATATATAATATATATATAAATAAATAAACATATATACACACGTATATATATATATATATATTTATTTATCTACTTTTTTTTAATCTACTATTCCCCATTATCCCATTTTTTTTTTTTTTTTTTTTGCATATATGTGAGAAAACCTCTGTTGCCCCCTAAGGCTGTGTTTACACAGGTATCCCAATTCTGGTCTTTTGCCCAATTATTGGCAAAATAGTTGATCTGATTGGTCGAAAGATCAATTAGTAAAATAATATCAGAATTGGGCTGCTTGTGTAAACACAACTTAATACCATCTGTCACTAACAGATTAAGTTATCCATGTTAGTTTGAACATCTAAAAAGCTGGACCAACCAAGCCTGGCCCGATGAAATATACATGACCTGTTAGAGAACACGGAGTCTGAGATGCCTGCAGTGATTTGCATCACATTCCCCCCCATTCCTCTCAGTGTGTGCCCGTCTCAGACACTCAGATCATTGGCTAAATCTTACTCAATCAAATTCCCTACAAAATGAATGTTTATGGAAATGGGAAATTGGAGTAGGCAAGTGTTTTCCATCAGTAGCTCTTTGTGGTAATAGCACTGTCTTGAAATCAGCCCGGTGCTGTCTGAAGTAGAACAGCTGATGGACTTTTTCTTCTGAAGGAGGCCATGCAGAATAGAGGAGCCCCCATTTTCTATTTAAAATGTGTTGCTATTGCAGCTATTATCCTGGTGAAACACGTTATTATTATAACCCACAGATGCATTTCCATTCAGAATACCATTCAGAATAGAGATGAGAAGCACTATTATAATCATGGTATACGTTAGTTTTTTGTTCTCTGAAGAATATTAATGCTAAATATGTTCAAAATATATAGGACAACGTTTCTCAAACCTGAATGAAAAAGGACCAAATCAATTCAAATATTAAAGGAAATATTGCAAAATGCCTGACCTAGCCCACAAACCAAAGTTGAGAGTGGGTGCTCAATTACTAGACAAAATAAGGAATCCTCACATTGTGGATGTCCTACGGATATCTATCCATTCATAGACGGTATATTCATACGGTCTATTCACGAAGGGAGCACTGAAGCTATGTTTAAACGCAAATACTCGCGGCAAGCGATACAGTTTTGGAAACATATCAGCCATAATACAATTTCAATAAAAACAACAGGCTAAATTACTACACACCTTTTAAAGGGTTACGGTTTCCACAATGCCATATTACCATGTTACAGCGCTTGTTTAAAGAAGACAGACAGAAGATAGAGGAGACTACCTGTGCTAATTAGCTATCTGCGTCTCTGAACAAGTGCGTGTAACGGAAGAAAAGATGCCACAAACGTGTTGTTACGGAAAAGTACTGTTGCCTGCAATTGTGTTAAAACCGGTTAAGACGGGGTATAGCAGTGGTGTAAAGTAACTAAGTAAAAATATTAAGTTGTTTTGGGGGGGTATCAGTACCTTACTTTACTGTTTATATTTTTGACAACTTTTACTCCACTATATTCCTAAAGACAATATGCACTTTTTACTCCCATACATTTTCCATGACATCCGAAAGTACTCATTACATTTTGAAATGCTCAGGCAGGACAGCAAGAGTACCACAGTATGAGTCATAATATCCATAAAACCTAGCCATCAAACATGGAAATGGTTTCAATCGTTTCCCTTTTATGTTTATAAAACTCGATTTAAATGGTTATCAAAACGTCACGGGAACCTTTCCCCATTATAATCTTTCCCCAATGGGAACCACAGGGGCATTGTCATGCTGAAACAGGAAAGAGCCTTCCCCAAACTGTTACCACAACTATGCGGTAGCATTAAGATTTCCATTCACTGGAACTAACGGGCCCGAACCATGAAAAACAGCCTCGGATTATTATTCCTCCTCCACCAAACTTTATAGTTGGCACTATGTATTCTGGCAGGTAGCGTTCTCCTGGCATCCGCCAAACCCAGATTCGCCCGTCAGACTGCCAGATGGTGAAGAGTCCAATGGTCGAATTGGACCGATTTGCAAGATTTCTCTGAAAAATGTAGTTCATTTAATCTGATTGTCATAAAGTTCCACGATTTAGTCCACACAGGGCAACTGAACACACAAAATACAAATTGATGATTTTCATCAAATTTTGGGTGTTTTATTTAACTTTTGTACACCTGTGGTGTTCTAGGTCAAAAATGACTGGTCATTAGAAATTAATGGGTGAGACTAAAATGAGTGTATAAAATTGAGTTAAGGCACATGCCCATTCATCAGATGGACACACTTCCTCTCCCAGACCCCCACATGCATGTATGTTTGAGCACACACCTCACTCCCCTTCATGGCTTCCATGGCAAGCCCCTCAGGAACCTTTCCCCAATATAATCTTTCCCCAATGGGAACCACACCTGTTGGCATTCTCACAAACAATCACAACATTGTTTCAATAATACATAGAACTTTTCTCACAGTTCTGGTATATAAAGCTTTTTTGAGGCCTTGCTCACAATTCATTCTGTGGCAGCACAATGACCAAATGATATAGTGTATGTGAGGCTCATGATCATATCTTTGATCATGACACTGATGAGGAGGAGATAGTCCTTGTTAAACTTTGACACAAAGTAGTCAGTGATAAATAGCACAATATGTTTCATCTGAGTATTTGTTATAGTCAAAATAATCCATACATTATGCTTTTTGTACTAAAAAAATAGTTGTATGAGCTCAGGTCAGTGAGGCCTACAGGCAATGAATAGCAAATAGAAGTTCAAAACTTGTAATGTTCACAATAACTTCAGTTGATAAAAAGATTTAACACAACATAAGATGAAAATATATGTATTATTATGGATTTATAATCAGCAACAATGGTGTGGTCATTTTGGAGCAGGAACACAGAATTAATAAACATGAAACAAACACAACAGGAGGGTTAAACAGCAATGCAGTTGTAAGAAAATCCCCCCCAAAAAGTAAGAGATTAGAATAACAAATAATAAAAGAGCAGCAGTAAATAACAATAGTGGGTCTGGTCTATATGTGGGTCAATGTCTCAATGTGCGGGGGACCGAGTTAATTATGTACATGTAGGTAGAGTTATGAAAGTGGCTATGCATAGATAATAACAGACAGTAGCAGCAGCGTGTGTGTGTGTGTGTGTGGGGGGGGTAGAAGGAGTTGTTCAGGAGTCCTATGGCTTGGGGGTAGAAGCTGTTTAGGAGCCTCTTGGACCTAGACTTGGCACTCCGATACCGCTTGCCGTACAGTAGCAGAGAGAACAGTCTATGACTAGGGTGGCTGGAGTCTTTGACAATTTTTAAGGCCTTACTCTGACACCGCCTGGTATAGAGGTCCTGGATGGCAGGAAGCTTGGCCCCGGTGATGTACTGGGCTGTACGCACTACCCTCTGTAGTGACTTGCGGTCGGAGGCCGAGCAGTTGCCGTACCAGGCGGTGATAAAACCCATCAGGGTGCTCTCAATGGTGGAGCTGTAAGACCTTTTGAGGATCTGAGGACCTATGCCACATCTTTTCAGTCTCCTGAGGGGGAATAGGTTGTGTCGTGCCCTCTTCATGACTGTCTTGTGAGTGCACTGGTCGGTAATCATTTAGGTAGGTTACCTTAGTGGTCTTTGGCATGGGGACTACGGTGGTCTGCTTGAAACATGTTGGTATTACAGACTCAGACAGGGAGAGATTGAAAATGTCAGTGAAAACACTTGCCAGAGCGCAAGCTCAAAGTACACATCCTGGTAATCCGTTTGGCCCAGCAACCTTGTGAATCCTGACCTGTTTAAATGTCTTACTCACATTGGCTGCGGAGAATGTGATCACACAGTCGTCCGGAACAGCTGATGCTCTCACGCATGTTTCAGTGTTACTTGCCTCGAACTGAGCATAGAAGTCATTTAGCTTATCTGGAAGGCTCGTGTCACTGGGCAGCTCTCAGCTGTGCTTCCCTTTGTAGTCTGTAATAGTTTGCAAACCCTGCCACATCCGAATTCCTCAATGCACTTATTGATAAAGTCAGTGACTGATGTGTGGTACTCCTCAATGTCATCAGAAGAATCCCAGAACATATTCCAGTCTGTGATAGCAAAACAGTCCTGTAGCTTAGCATCTGTTTCATCTGAACACTTTTCTATAGACCGAGTCACTGGTGCTTCCTGCTTTAATTTTTGCTTGTAAGCAGGAATCAGGAGGATAGAGTTATGGTCATATTTGCCAAATGGAGGGAAAGGGAGAGCTTTGTACGTGTCTCTGTGTGTGGAGCAAATGTGGTCTAGCATTCTTTTCCCTCTGGTTGCATATTTAAAATGCTGATTGAAATGAGGTAAAAACGGATTTCAGTTTCCCTGCATTAAAGTCCCAAGCCACTAGGAGCGCCGTCTCTGGATGAGCATTTTCCTGTTTGCTTATGGCGGAATACAGCTCATTGAGTGCGGTTTTAGTGCCAGATCGGTCTATGGTGTTATGTAGACAGCTACAAAAATACAGATGAAAACTCTCTCAGTAGATAATGTGGTCTACAGCTTATCATGAGATACTCTACATCAGGCGAACAAAACCCTGAGACTTTCTTAGATATCGTGCACCAGCTATTGTTTACAAATATACATAGGCCCCGCCCCGTGTTTTACCAGAGGCTGCTGTCCTGTAGATAGAAGAGTGTTTACCCCGCCAGCTGTATGTTCTTAATGTCGTCGTTCAGCCACGACTCAGTGAAACATAAGATATTCCAGTTTTTAATGTCCCATTGGTAGGATATACATGCTTTCAGTTCGTCCCATTTATTTTCAGCAATTGAACGTTAGCTAGCAGATCTGAACCTGGTCGGGTGTCCGTAGTATATCCCTCGCGTCTGACTCATTGAAGAAGAACTCCTCGTCGAATTTGAGGTGAGTAATCCCAGTTCTGATGTCCAAAAGATCTTTTTGGTTGTAAGAGACGGTAGCAGCAACATTATGTACAAAACAAGTTACAAACAACGCAAAAAAAACAGTATGGTTGGTTAAGAGCCGATAAGACGGCAGCCCTACCCTCCGGCACCATCTACTTCAAAAGTACTTGAACACAATCATGTCGGACTTCCCAGTTTCTTATTTCCTTTTCCCCAATTTTACCAAGACAAATGATTATTCAGGTTCTGAATCATTCAGTGGGGCCTCTCGCTAACATTTAATTAAGAGTATATGCAAAAAGTCAGATTTCGTAACCTAACACGGAACCCAAACCGGCTGCGCGCGTGCGCTATCGTGCATAAATGTATTTTGCCCCCCCCACACCAAACGCGATCACGACACACAGGTTAAAATATCAAAAGAAACTCTGAACCAATTACATTAATTTGGGGACAGGTCGAAAAGCATTAAACATGTATGGCAATTTAGCTAGTTAGCTGGCACTTGCTAGCTAACGTTAATTTGTCCTATTTAGCTAACTTGCTGTTGCTAGCTAATTTGTCATGGGATATAAACATTGAGTTGTTATTTTACCTGAAATGCACAAGGACCTCTACTCCGACAATTAATCCACACATAAAACGGCCAACCGAATCGTTTCTAGTCATCTCTCCTCCTTCCAGGCTTTTTAATCGTTTAACTTATATGGTGATCACATCTAAACTTTCATTGTATTACCACGACTACCGGCAACACAGTTCATCTTTCAATCACCCACATGGGTATAACCAATGAGGAGATGGCACGTGGGTACCTGCTTCTATAAACAAATGAGGAGATGGGAGAGGCAGGACTTGCAGTGCGATCTGCGTCAGAAATAGGAATGAGTTCTATTTTAGCCCTTGGTAACGCAGACGCTCGTTGGCGCGCGTGAGCAGTATGGGTGCAATAATTGAATAACATGGATTTCTACATTTATTTTGCGACGCTCGCACACGCGACGTGTCCGGTCTGCATGTAATACATCCGATAATAAGCACCGAGCAATGTTGACTGAGAGGTACAGCTTTCTCACCCACAACTTTTGAGAATTTTACATTTTGTGGTGGTCGTCTTCGAAGTTGTTTCTGTGGGTTGCAAAAATAAAAATTAGCATGACAAGAAGTGAATTCAATGTAAAAGGTTTTGTCTCAGTCCATATCTATCTTACCTCTATATTGTTTTCTGTCCAGCGGATTCGACAAGAGGGGTTCAATGGGAAAGTGAGCCTGTCAGGCAGCCTTCATTCTCACACAACATCCAGTTTAGCTGACCGGATGCTGCACAATTTTCATTATTTTTGACCACTTATTTTCTCTGGCCTCCATTGAAATAAAAATATATTTTAACACCCTAATTTTGGCCATCCTACAAGGATAAAAACAACGTTTGATCGAATTATAAGAGGCCTGAGGTTTGGAATATTGGTTCTTAGAGGTTATTTAAACAATTAGCATTGTTTGACCCATTGGTCAAAAAAAGTTTTTGATTTGACAAATACGTTTTTGACAATTACAACCAAACTATGGATAATCAAGCTAACTAAAATCTTATTGGTTGAATAATTGTTCTGACTTTAAAAGTACTTGACCACAATCGTGTTGGACTTACCACTCCCAGTTTCCCATTTCCCACGAGCATCTGAAGCCAGCATGATAGATGAGTTTACCACTAGTAATTACCAGTTGGAGGGTCATCCAAGTGGATATTTCCCAATAATATGTTGTAAATAAATACTACCTTCTCACTTGGTTATGATCGCAGAATTGGAATGTTTCAGAATTGAATACCTCATCGGCCTTCTCGTTGTTTGAATTCGCGATGGGGCGCTGTTCGACTCCTGTCCTGCACACAATTGCTCCCGGAAGATGAAAACAGCATAACCCGGATATCAACCGTTGCCATGAGCTTATTTGTTAACGCGTAGCTAGCAAAACGGCTATTTCTACAGTCGTTTTTTTTTAAACTAAATAATTTTAAATCCATATAATAATTTATAGCTGTGTGTAGCGTATTGTAAAACTACGGGAGATGGGAGTCCCCGCATTTTTTCGTTGGTTGAGTCGGAAATATTCTACAATTGTTGTCCATTGTACTGAGGAGAGGGTACGTGTTTGTAGGCAGCTAACGTTAGCTAGTGTGTTGCGTATTTAAGACCGTGTAATAATTGTGCCCTTTATTTCATAGTACATCTAGCATGTACTAACCTTATTGCACTTTAGATATTAAAATAGTTAGTTTTCATAATGTTCTCTTTTCAACGACATAGCTAGCAGAGCATATTATATCATTTGTCGATTGAATGAACAACAATGTATGGGATGCACGCAGTTAGATAGCCAACGTTAGCTATGCTATTTGCAGTGATTGACACAGAAACTCGTGTGCAGAGCCTTTCTGCCTGTGTTGCGCAAGTGTGGAGTTGGTATTCCATTGGTTTGCGAACAAGCAGATGCGAGACAGCCCGCCAATGTTTTGACTTGGTGTGTTACGGAATCTAATGCATAACCAAGTAACGTTAAATCTCGCTAACCACCTTATTTATATTAGTTGCGTCATTGCAACAGTACATAAACAGACATGCATTTGATAATAGGAATAATGTTTAATTATTTTTCCCTTTTACTCCTAGTCCAAGGAATGTAATGGGGTACGAATTCCTGTTGATACCAGCAAACCGAATCCAAATGAAGTGGAGTTTGACAATTTGTACTTGGACATGAATGGGATCATTCACCCCTGTACACATCCTGAAGACAAGTTAGTCTTACTAACATAATTAAATAGAATGTGACTTTGTCCCAAATGACACCCTATTCCCTTTATAGTGCATTACTTTTGACCAGGGCTCATGGTATTGGTGGTACTCTTGTATATTACCATGAATTGTGATGATAATGTAGTATAAACCCTCAAACTCTACTTCACTTTCACAGGGCTGCACCCAAAAATGAAGATGAAATGATGGTTGCCATCTTTGAATACATGGATCGGCTCTTCAATATTGTGCGACCCAGAAGGGTTCTCTACATGGCTATTGATGGAGTGGTAAATTCTGCTGCTTTCTTTTCATGAGAGAATAACATTTTCTATGAATCCCTATTTAGATTTTCTACAGTTCTGTACAAAGCAATTTGTTATACATATGTCCTTGTTTATCTCTGAACAGGCCCCTCGCGCCAAAATGAACCAGCAGCGCTCCAGGCGATTCCGTGCTTCTAAGGAAGGAGTGGAACTGGTTGAGGAGAAATCACGCATCCGAGAGGAGATCCTCGGGAAAGGTGCATATATTTTCAGAGGTTTTCTTACCCTTCCAATAGTCTTTAGATGGGAGTCTTTGTTAAACACTTATTTAATTACAAATATTTTCCATAACAGAATTGCATACTAAATATATACAACTTTTTTTCTACCCATCTTCACATTTTAGGAGGGTATCTTCCACCGGTTGAAATCAAGGAGAGATTTGACAGCAACTGTATCACCCCAGTAAGTATGAGGCTTTTTTTAAGGCTGTATTTCTGTCACCAATATCTTAAAGTAACTGTTCAGTGAAAGTCTTACTTTTAAAAATGTAATAATTTATTCACTCCTACTCAGATAATGTTGTTGAGTCACTTGTATTTGTGGCCAAAGCATAAATTACAGAAACACTTTTAAAAAAATGCTTGCTTTCCTCATGGGGTGGCAGGGTAGCCTAGTGGTTAGAGCGTTGGACTAGGAACCGGAAGGCTGCAAGTTCAAACCCCCGAGCTGACATGGTAAAAATCTGTCGTTCTGCCCCTGAACAGGCAGTTAACCCACTGTTCCTAGGTCGTCATTGAAAATAAGAATTTGTTCTTAACTGACTTAACTAGTTTTAAAAAAATATTTAGAAAATAGAGGATCTTGGTCTTCTTGCACGAATATACGGTACACGCCCACACCATTCAGTTGTGGTATGCCCTAGAGGTCAACCGATTATGGTTTTTCTAAATCGATACCGATTATTGGAGGACCAAAAAAAACAGTAATGTTATATAATAATTATAGGGCAAGGGCAAAGAACAACCACTCCAAGTCTCAGAGCGAGTGACGTTTGAAACGCTATTAGCACGCTATTAGCTAGCCATTTCACATCGGTTACACCAGCCTAATCTCGGGAATTGATAGGCTTGAAGTCATAAACAGCGCTGTGCTTGCGAAGAGCTGCTGGCAAAATGCACAAAAGTGTTGTTTGAATGAATGCTTACAAGCCTGCTGGTGCCTACCATCGCTCAGTCAGCCTGCTCTATCAAATCATAGACTTCATTATAACATAATAACACACAGAAATACGAGCCTTTGGTCATTAATATGGTTGAATCTGGAAACTATCATTTCAAGAACAAAACATTTATTATTTCAGTGAAATACGGAACCGTTCGGTATTTTATCTAACGGGTGGCATCCCTAAATCTAAATATTCCTGTTACATTGTACAACCTTCAATGTTATGTCATAATTATGTAAAATTCTGGCAAATTAGTTTGCAATGAGCCAGGCTGCCCAAACTGTTGCATATACCCTGACTCTGCGTGCAATGAACGCAAGCGAAGTGACACAATTTCACCTGGTTAATATTGCCTGCTAACCTGGATTTCTTTTAGCTAAATATGCAGGTTTAAAAATATATACTTCTGTGTGTTGATTTTAAGAAAGGTATTGGTGTTTATGGTTAGGTACAGTCGTGCAACGATTGTGCTTTTTTCGCGAATGCGCTTTTGTTAAATCATCCCCTTGCGTTGCATCGATTATATGCAACACAGGACACACTAGATGAACTAGTAATATCATCAACCATGTGTAGTTAACTAGTGATTATGATTGATTGATTTTTTTTTGAAAAGGTAAGTTTAATGCTAGCTAGCAACTTCCCTTGGCTTCTGCTGCATTCACGTAACAGGCAGGCTCCTCGTGGAGTGCAATGAGAGGCAGGTGGTTAGAGCGTTGGACTAGTTAACCGTAGGGTTGCAAGATTGAATCCCGGAGCTGACAAGGTAAAAATCTGTCGTTCTGCCCCTGAACAAGGCAGTTAACCCACCGTTCCTAGGCCATCATTGAAATTAAGAATGTGTTCTTAATTAACTGACTTGCCTAGTTAAATAAAGGTGTAAAAATATATATATATTTTTTAAATGGCCAAATCGGTGTCCAAAAATACCGATTTCCAATTGTTATGAAAACTTGAAATCGGCCCTAATTAATCGGTCGACCTCTAGCATGTCCAGACCATTGCAATGCAGAAAAGTTGCTTTTAACGTAATTATTTCGCATATACAGTGGGGTAAAAAAGTTTTGTCAGCTACCAATTGTGCAAGTTCTCCCACTTAAAAAGATGAGAGGCCTGTAATTTTCATCATATGTACACTTCAACTATGACAGACAAAATGAGAGAAAAAATCCAGAAAATCACATTGTAGGATTTTTTATGAATTTATTTATTAGCAAATTATGGTGGAAAATAAGTATTTGTATTAATGGCACCTGTTTGAACTTGTTATCAGTATAAAAGACACCTGTCCACAACCTCAAACAGTCACACTCCAAACTCCACTATGGCCAAGACCAAAGAGCTGTCAAAGGACACCAGAATTTGTAGACCTGCACCAGGCTGGGAAGACTGAATCTGCAATAGGTAAGCAGCTTGGTTTGAAGAAATCAACTGTGGGAGCAATTATTAGGAAATGGAAGACATACAAGACCACTGATAATCTCCCTCTATCTGGGGCTCCACGCAAGATCTCACCCCGTGGGGTCAAAATGATCACAAGAACGGTGAGCAAAAATCCCAGAACCACATGGGGGGACCTAGTGAATGACCTGCAGAGAGCTGGGACCAAAGTAACAAAGCCTACCATCAGTAACACACTAAGCCGCCAGGGAGTCAAATCCCCTGCTTAAGCCAGTACATGTCCAGGCCCGTCTGAAGTTTGCTAGAGAGCATTTTGATGATCCAGAAGAAGATTGGGAGAATGTCATATGGTCAGATGAAACCAAAATATAACTTTTTGTAAAAACTCAACTCGTCATGTTTGGAGGACAAAGAATGCTGAGTTGCATCCAAAGAACACCATACCTACTGTGAAGCATGGGGGTGGAAACATCATGCTTTGGGGCTGTTTTTCTGCAAAGGGACCAGGACGACTGATCCGTGTAAAGGAAAGAATGAATGGGGCCATGTATCGTGAGATTTTGAGTGAAAAGCAAGGGCATTGAAGATGAAACGTGGCTGGGTCTTTCAGCATGACAATGATCCCAAACACACCGCCCAGGCAACGTAGGAGTGGCTTCGTAAGAAGCATTTCAAGGTCCTGGAGTGGCCTAGCCAGTCTCCAGATCTCAACCCCATAGAAAATCTTTGGAGGGAGTTAAAAGTCTGTGTTGCCCAGCAACAGCCCCAAAACATCACTGCTCTCGAGGAGATCTGCATGGAGGAATGGGCCAAAATACCAGCAACAGTGTGTGAAAACCTTGTGAAGACTTACAGAAAACGTTAGACCTCTTGTCATTGCCAACAAAGGGTATATAACAAAGTTGGGGGGACAAGGGGACCCATTCACGGTGGGAACCACATGCAAAGATCATCCGTTCACCTACTCTGCTTCTCACGAAGACAAAGCGGTTGGAACAAAAATTCTCAAATTTGGATTCATCAGACCAAAGGATAGAGTTCCACCGGTCTAATGTCCATTGCTCATGTTTCTTGGTCCATGCAAGTCTCTTCTTCTTGTTGGTGTCCTTTAGTTGTGGTTTCTTTGCAGCAATTCGACCATGAAGGCCTGATTCACACAGTCTCCTCTGAACAGTTGATGTTGATGTGTCGTTACATGATCTCTGTGAAGCATTTATTTGGACTGCAATTTGAGGCTGGTAACTAATGAACGTATCCTCTGCAGCAGAGGTATCTTGGTCTTCCTTTCCTGTGGCGGGCCTCATGAGAGACAGTTTCATCATAGCGCTTGATCGTTTCTGCGACTGCACTGCATGTCTTAAAGTAATGATGGACTGTCGTTTCTCTTTGCTTATTTGAACTGTTCTTACCATAATATGGACTTGTTCTTCTCCCAAATAGGGCTATCTTCTGTATACCACCCTACCTTGTCACAGCACAACTGATTGGCTCAAACGCATTAAGAAGGAAAGAAATTCCACAAATAAATGTTTAACAAGGCACACCTGTTAGTCAAATGGAATACTTTCCAATTATCTCTTGAAGCTGGTTGAGAGAATGCCAAGTGTGCAAAGCCGTCATCAAGGCAAAGGGTGGCTACTTTGAAGAATCTCAAATATAAAATATATTTAGATTTGTTTAACGTTTATTTGGTTACTACATGATTCTGTATGTGTTATTTCACAGTTTTGATGTCTTCACTATTATTCTACGATATAGTAAAAAGTAAGAGAAACCCTTGAATGAGTAGGTGTGTCCTAACTTTTGACTGGTACTGTGTAAAATATATATCTAGCTAGCTAATGAATTACTAATATATATATATATACTGCTCAAAAAAATAAAGGGAACACTACAATAACACATGCTAGAACTGAATGAATGAAATATTCTTATTAAATAAAAATTTCTTTACATAGTTGAATGTGCTGACAACAAAATCACACAAATTATCAATGGAAATAAAATGTATCAACCCATGGAGGTCTGGATTTGGAGTCACACTCAAAATTAAAGTGGAAAACCACACTACAGGCTGATCCAACTTTGATGTAATGTCCTTAAAACAAGTCAAAATGAGGCTCAGTAGTGTTTGTGGCCACCACGTGCCTGTATGACCTCCCTACAACGCCTGGGCATGCTCCTGATGAGGTGGCGGATGGTCTCCTGAGGGATCTCCTCCCAGACCTGGACTAAAGCATCCGCCAACTCCTGGACAGTCTGTGGTGCAACGTGGCGTTGGTGGATGGAGCGAGACATGATGTCCCAGATGTGCTCAATTGGATTCAGGTCTGGGGAACGGGCGGGCCAGTCCATAGCATCAATGCCTTCCTCTTGCAGGAACTGCTGACACACTCCAGCCACATGAGGTCTAGCATTGTCTTGCATTAGGGGGAACCCAGGGCCAACCGCACCAGCATATGGTCTCACAAGGGGTCTGAGGATCTCATCTCGGTACCTAATGGCAGTCAGGCTACCTCTGGCGAGCACATGGAGGGCTGTATGGCCCCCCAAAGAAATGCCACCCCACACCATGACTGACCCACCGCTAAACCGGTCATGCTGGAGGATGTTGCAGGCAGCAGAACGTTCTCCTACGGCCTCCTCCACGTCTCCTGATGTACTGGCCCGTCTCCTGGTAGCGCCTCCATGCTCTGGACACTACGCTGACAGACACAGCAAACCTTCTTGCCACAGCTCGCATTGATGTGCCATCCTGGATGAGCTGCACTACCTGAGCCACTTGTGTGGGTTGTAGACTCCGTCTCATGCTACCACTAGAGTGAAAGCACCGCCAGCATTCAAAAGTGACCAAAACATCAGCCAGGAAGCATAGGAACTGAGAAGTGGTCTGTGGTTACCACCTGCAGAACCACTCCTTTATTGGGGGTGTCTTGCTAATTGCCTATAATTCCCACCTGTTGTCTATTCCATTTTCACAACAGCATGTGACATTTATTGTCAATCAGTGTTGCTTCCTAAGTGGACAGTTTGATTTCACAGAAGTGTGATTGACTTGGAGTTACATTGTGTTGTTTAAGTGTTCCCTTTATTTTTTTGAGCAGTGTGTGTGTATATATATATGTATATATATATGTATGTAAATATATGTGTATGTATGAATTATTTGACTATCAGTCGTATTTCCTAGAAATCTGCAAACACTGGACAGTTACTTTAACAGTGCAGAAGAACTTGCCCCTGGTACTTTTGGACCAGCTCTTTTTGTGAACCTGCAAAGTTGTGAAGACTGTCTGAAAATTAATTATTGTTAATCTCCAGGGCACAGAGTTCATGGACAACCTTGCAAAGTGTCTCCGTTACTACGTTGCAGACAGACTCAGTAATGACCCTGGATGGCGTAACATTACAGTAGGTGTTATTCCGAAAAGGTGATGGCATCTGTGGAAAAGGACACCAACAATTTCTAATGCATTGGTGCTCTTTAATTTTTACCATGTCAAAGCTTGCTTTTTTACGTGTTGGTCTGTTCTACTCAGTCAAGAAGTACATATTTTCTTGGAAATTAAACAAAGGTCATGTCTGACACTGTCATATGCATTCAATATTGCTCAAATGACAGCTTTTGTTGTTCATTCTAGGTAATCTTGTCTGATGCCAGTGTCCCTGGTGAGGGGGAGCATAAGATCATGGACTATATTAGACGGCAGAGAGGTAGGAGTCAAGATAGTTTTCAATATGAAATTGTTGACCATTTTGAAGGTCATTTGTGACATACTTGGCTGAAATCACAGACATGTTACAAAGTCACAAATGGCCTTCCATCTTAGTACAAGCTCTGCAATCGTGTGTAAGATAACTAACTATATGTAATGATGCGTTTATCTTTTTTTTTTTTTTTATGTATACAGCTCAACCCCACCATGACCCCAACACACACCACTGTCTTTGTGGAGCTGACGGTAAGCTTTGCACCACAATGGTCTCTGTAGTAAAGAGTAACCAACAAAATGGGAGAAAATTGAGCATCAATGGCAAGAACTCTTCCAAAAAGCTGTGCTTCGTGTATCCTTCATAGTATTGATGAATTATGAGAGTGCATGATAAATGCAGACATGATGCAAATTAGATCTCACATTTACTGTAGGAAAGACTTGTCAAACCAGCTAGAAGGCTTCTAAATGCACAAAGATACCTATTCAGGATTTGATAAATGGTTGTTAATAATTGTAGGGCACACAATATTACCTTATTGAACCAGATGGGCAAAAGACCTGTGGGTGACCGTGATAACGTATGTTTGTTTTTCTAAAACGACGGCAAAGGATTTAGTTATGCACTGTAACTGCAGGCGATGCTTTGCTAAATGGTTATCGATATAGTGAATATAAAAATGTTCTTGCACTTGTTTAAAAGTTTGGCAACATTAGTTGCAACTCTCCAACCTTGGATTTTGTTAGAGGATAGGGCTTCTCTGTTTTCTGCTGGCCTTATTGTCCTGCTATATTAATGGCCAGTTAGTTTTAAATGGGTGAAATTATGCAGGACATGATAGATAAAAGCTTCAGTCATTCAATGGTTCATGATGCCCTTGGTAGACAAAAGAGGGAAAATATTGCATGTAATTAGCTTGAAGAGGAGCCTGATGCATTCAGCCTGTCCCAAATAACTTCCTATTCCCTATATATAGTGCACTATTTTTGACCAGGGCACATAAGGCTCTGGTCAAAAGTAGTGCACTATGCTGGGAAAAGGGTGCCATTTTGGGTGAAGTTTCACTCCCCTCAAATGGATAAATCATGCTATTGTACGTGTATATTAATGACACATGTAGATAATAATGCATGCTTGGCTCATGTGGACTAGGTAATTGAATTAACATAAAGCCTTAGAAACCTGAGTTCATTGTTCCTGATGACAGTACATGTATAAAACGCAGTACTTCAGAGCTGTTTTCTGCCTTCCACTGTATTTCAAGATTTTCTGTTTCCACAAAAACCCTGATCAAGGTCTAGGGCTGAAAATCCATTGGTTTTACATTTGAACAACAAAAGCTTTTTCATCAACTACCACTGTCCAAACAGAGTTACTGAATTTCCTCTTCACTTCCAATTGTATTTTTTTTATTTGGATGGCATCTTCTGTTCATTTCCCTAGCTGACCTGATCATGCTGGGTCTTGCCACTCACGAGCCCAATTTCACCATCATCAGAGAAGAGTTCAAGCCCAACCAGCCTAGGCCCTGTGCTATGTGTGGACAGAAAGGCCATGAGATCAAGGATTGCCAGGGAGTGGCCAGGGAGAAACAGGGGGAGGTAAATTTACTTTATAGACATTTAGGTTGGGGTCAATTCCTCATTCAATTCTCTCTCCCTGTAAATTTTATTAAATTCAAATTCCAGGTCAGTCTTTGCATTCTGAGAATCCAATTCCTCTGAATTCCTATGTTGGATAAATTCCAATATTTACATTCTCAATTCAATATTATCCCTAACAATTACACAAATTGGAATTAATTTCCTTCGGTCTGAGCATGTTACACTAGCCTAGCTATGCTGGAAATATAGGAATGCAGGTTGAAATTATTCAAATCAAATCCTACAGTGAATATGTTATACCATGTGCATTCATACCATTAACTGGGAAATGTACAAATATTTAATTTAAATTCCAAGATTAAGATGTTTTTATAATTCAGATTTTTTTTTTAAATAAAAATTAAGAGGTCCCTTCCAATTCTGTAACTTTTCATTCTGTAAATTCTAATTTAATTCCACTTAAGTTCTCCACTTCATGGGGGAAATCAAGAATTTAATTGGATTTTCAAATTAAATTTGGAATTGACCCCATCTCAATGGAGAATCTACCACATACCCATAGACTTCCAGTCATTGCGCTAATGCTATTTAGAGGTAGTTTAGCAAGCCAATGCTAACTTCCTTCATACTGGACACGGACACAAATTGAATTATCACGAGTTCATCTGACTGAGGAAGTAGATAAAATCCTAAAGTATCCTTCTAAGGGCCATTTTCACAGGCAGACTAAGCCTAGTCTAGTCTTAAACTAAAAAGCATTTTCAATGGAGATTCTCCATTGAGTTTGGTTTACCGTTCAAGCCTACGCTTAATCTGTGCTCAGTAAACCGCCCCCCAAAAAGTGTACAATACATTTGTTCTCCGTTTTATGAGCAATTATGACTAATAATGTGTTCTTATTGCAGCATGATGAGTTTGCAGACACTATGCCGGCTTCTGAACAGGAGTTCATATTCATCAGGCTGTGCGTTTTGCGCGAGGTACGTTCTGTCTGACGTCTTAGAATTTCCAAAAAGCCTATTAATTATATTTATGGTCATGTAACTATACTGAACAAAAATATGAATGCAACAATTTCAAAGATTTTGTTGAGTTACAGTTCATATAAGGATATCAGTCTATTGAAATGAATTCATCAGGCCCTAATTTATGGATTTCACATGACTGGGCAGGGGTGCAGCAATAGGCCCACCCACTTGGCAGCCAGGCCCAGCCAATCAGAACGAGTTTTCTCCACAAAAGGGCGTTATTACTGACAGGCGGCTTATGGTAGAGAAATGAACATTACATTTCAGATCGAAATGAGACATATCTCTTTTTTTAGTTTTTTTTATCAGTTTATCAAGGCATGCTTCCTTTTCCTATAGTACCTGGAGCGAGAGCTGACAATGGCCAGTCTGCCCTTTCCCTTTGACTTTGAGAGGACCGTCGATGACTGGGTCTTCATGTGCTTCTTTGTTGGCAATGATTTCCTGCCTCACTTACCGTCCTTAGAGATTAGGTAAACCTGGCGGAACCGAGATTAAGTTTATCGTCTTGTAAACACCTTGACAAAAATACATTCTTGCTGTTTCCATACTTTTCAATTATTGATGGTATGTTCCATGTGTCCTTCAGAGAGGGTGCGATAGATCGACTGGTGGGCATCTACAAAGACGTCGTGCACAAGACTGGAGTAAGTGTTCTCTGTGTAGGCTTGGTTATGACTGTCTCACATGGTTTCTTAGGTGACGTTACTTAGAATCCCCCACCCCAGAAGCCGTTGGGTCAGTTTGCCAAACACAGATTAAGCCTAGTCCTGGATGAAAATACATGTTCTGTGTAATTTCTCTATTGGAATAGTTGTTTAGTCCAGGACTAGGCTTAATCTGTGTCTGGGAAACTGGCCCTTAAAGCTGTCCTGACTTTCTTCCTTGCCCAGGTATCTGTTCATAGCCTTAACATGGTCTTTCTCTGCTCACAGGGCTACATCACAGAGAATGGTTTTGTCAAATTGGAGAGTGTTGAGTTGATCATGCAGGCCATCGGCGTGGCTGAGGACAACATCTTCAAGAAGCGCAAAGAGGACGATGTAAGATGGAAGTTGGAAGCAGTAGCTTTCGGGGGGAATTATTCCTCTTCCATAGATCATTTTCTTCCTTTGTTAAACTGAGGGGTGGGAGATTTTCCATAGGATTTACATGAATCATGGCTTGGGTGTTTTATAAATTCTCTTTTCGAGCGTGTATTTATCAGACACTCAGCTGTCATTTTAAAATATTTTAGCTGATGCCAATTTTAGTTGCGGTTAATCACTGTTCTGTAACTTTTCCAGTTGACTGTTTGTGTAAATGAAGTTTGTCTTATAGGAGGGATTCAAGCGAAGGAATAAGGACAAAAAGAAGAGAATGAAGGTAAGTGAAGTGGATTGGGCTATTTTATTGTAGCTTGATTTTGAACTGTATGGTTGAATGCATTCTCATTTCCTTGACAATATGTTTTGGATGAACTTAACTTCTTACCTTCATGTTTTCTTAGAATTATGAGTATGCATGCAAGGCCATTTATTTCAATGGGCAATTAAACTATTTTTCATTTGTTCTGATTTATATTGTCAATGTGGTAGCGCTGTGTATTGTTCGAAACCTTCCCTTAATAGATGTTTTAAATCAGGGGTGCACAACTGTGGCCCTTGAGGTCTGCTGTATTGTATGCCAGTAGTCTTATTTGCTTTTTTGGACAATGACAGATTTTTAGATCTCGGAAACCAAACGTGTGTGTGCAAGATTTGTGAAACCAGTGACTTTATAGGCCAATTTCACAGACTCTTAAACCTGGGGCCAGCAGGTAGCCTGGGGGTAGGAGTGTTAAGCCAGTAACCAGTAAACGTTTGCTGGATTGAATCCCTGAACCGACACGGTAATAATCTTGTCATTCTGCCTCTGGGCAAGGCAGTTAATACCAGACAACAACTGCGCCAATGACGTGGATATCGATTAAGGCAACCCCCCCCACCTCTCTGAATCAGGGTTAAATGCGAATGACCCATTTCAGTTGTACAACTGACTAGCTATCGTTAAACTAAATGATAAGTTGTGTGTTTCCTAGGCTCAGCAGCAGGGCCCAGCCTACATGACCGCTGGTCAGTTCGCCCCCCAGGCCCTTGGCGGCAGAGGCAGACCTGGGGTTGTGCAGAACGCCAGACACCAAGCCTTCGACATGAGGATGCAAGGCAGGGACCAGCACAACAAGGTATGATGGGGGGGCTTATCAGGGGGATATTGCTTCTGGTCAACGGTGCAAGAAAAAAACACCTATTATCCACTAAAATCCAACGTTGCCATATGCACAGGATACAGTGTAGTGTACCCAGTACAATGAGATGCTTCCTCGCACGCTCTCCGCACAGTGAACATCTATACGAATGTTGAGGTGTTAGGGCGATATAGGACACTTATACAATTTATAGGTATTTAAAGATGTATTTTTATTTCAGGATGCTGCGCAATCCCTAAAAGCCATGATGAAGAATGGTGGCCAGGTATGCCTCCACTGAGAACCTTCTGTTTTATAGTGATTTGTAAACTGGTCTAGAATTTTACATGTCTTTTATTGATCAAATGTGGAGGACTTTTGTCCATGTTCAAGTGTGTACCTCAAGTGTGAGCGCAGTACACATTTCCATGTTTTTTTGATGCTGGTCTGGGCTAGTTTATATTTTGTATTAATGTATATTCTGAAGCTCTTAATGCCTCTATTCAATATGCCTTTGTTACTTAAATGTATGAGAAAAATTGTCTGAGATATTTGCACATGAATGAAGTGTGGCAAAGGTGAAGGTCTGCACACATTGACTGAATGTTTTATTTTCTTATAATTGGGCAAGTATGCTATTTATCGCAAGTTTTTGAGAAACACATAGGTAGAGCTGGAAATGCATTAAACTGTTTTTATTCAGTACATTAACTTAAGCGCCAAAGTAATTTATGCACAATAGTCTAATGGAAAGACCTCTGGAGGGACATGTACATATTTGTTCTATGTGGATTTTAGAATATTTGAATGAAAATCTGTCCCCAATTGGTAGAAACCGATCTGCTGCCAGATGGTTTAGGTATAATTATTTGTAAGGATGTGTGTTTTGTCCAGGCAGGAAACAGTGATGGGCAGGATGGCCGGGCTGTGAAGCGGAAAGCCGAGGACAGTGACAGCGAGCCAGAGCCTGAGGATAATGTCAGGTAAATGGCTACGCTACAGTCAGTCAACTAGGGAGTAAACCAACCAGGACAGTCTCATCCAAGTAGCCAGTCAGTCAACCAACCAGGCAGCCCTCTCAGCAAGGGTGTGATGGTCTGATTTATGCCTCTCCAGTTCAGCATGGTTCCCTTAGGAGCTCCTCTGTGGTTGGGAGCTCCTCCTGCCTGCAAGTTATTAATATGGAAAGGAGGCATATTCTCATAAATTCCTCGCGAAGGCTGTTGAATCCATTGGGCTAAATTGGTATTCATGGAGGCTTTGCTGTTACAAGGCTGCTCTCCCTGTGGGCCAGTGTGAAGGATTGGCTAGACAGATGCTGCTCATCTTTCATTATGTGTGCAGTGCATCGCCAATCCACTAATATGGCGAAACCTTTCAGCTGCTTCCTAAAGCAGTAAACTAGTTACTCTTCCATGTCTTCCATGGACTATTGTAAATTCCCAAATCCTGTATGGAAGATGAGGAAATGGTCTCTTACTGGCTATAATGCACTATATGACCGAAAGTATGCCTAGCCCAAACCATGAAAAACATCCCCAGACCATTATTCCTCCAACAAACTTTACAGTTGGTGCTATGCATTGGGGCAAGTAGTGTTCTCCTGGCATCCACCAAACTCAGATGTGTCCGTCGGACTGCCAGATGGTGAATCATCACGTCAGAGAACGTGTTTCCACTGCTCCAGAGTCAAATGTCGGTGAGCTTTACACCACTCCGGGCCAACACTTGGCATTGTGTATGGAGATCTTATGCTTGTGTGCTGCTGCTCGGCCATGAAAACCCATTTCGTGAAGCTCCAGACGAACAGTTATTGTGCTGACGTTTCTTTCCGAGGCAGTTTGGAACTCTAGTGAGTGTTGCAACCGAGGGCAGACTATGTTTACACGCTTCAGCATTCGGCGGTCCCATTCTGTGAGCTTGTGTGGCCTACCACTTCGTGGCTACGCTGTTGTTGCTCCTAGACATTTCCACTTTACAATAAAAGCACTTCCAATTGACTGGGGCAGCTCTAGCAGGGCAGAAATTTGAAGAACTGACTTGTTGGAAAGGTGGCATCCTGTGATGGTGCCATGTTGAAAGTCAGACTAATTCAGAATGGACCATTTTACAGCCAATGTTTGTCTATGGAGATTTTATTAAGTATTCAGATCCCTAGACTTTTTCCATGTTTTGTTATATTACAGCCTTGTTCTAAAATGTATTAAATAAAAAAGTCATCTATCTACACACAATACCCTATAATTACACATTTGAAAACAGGTTTTTAGAATTTGTTGCGAATGTATTACAGATTTTAAAAAGTGTATTTACATAAGTATTCAGACCCTCTACTACGAATCAAGCTTGGGTGCGTCCTGTTTCCATTGATCATCTTGGAGATGTTTCTACAATTGAAATGGAGTCCATCTTTGGTAAATTCAATTGATTGGACATGATTTGGAAAGACGTGAAGGTCTCACAGTTGACAGTGCATGTCACAGCAAAAACCAAGCCATGAGGTCGAAGGAATTGTCCGTAGAGCGTCGAGACCGGATTGTGTCGAGGCACATATCTGGGGAAGGGCACCAAAACATTTCTGTAGCATTGAAGGTCTCCAAGAGCACAGTGGCCTCCCATAATTCTTAAATGGAAGAAGTTTGGAACCACCAAGATTTCCTAGAGCTGTCCGCTCTGCCAAACTGAGCAATCGGGGGAGAAGTGCCTTGGTCAGGGAGGTGACAAAGAACCTGATGGTTACTCTGACAGACCTCCAGAGTATCTCTGTGGAGATGGTAGAACCTTCCAGAAGGACAACCATCTCTGCAGCACCACACCAAGCCTTTACGGTACAGTGGCCAGACAGATGCCACTCCTCAGTAAAAGGCACATGACAGCACACTTGGAGTTTGCCAAAAGGCACCTAAAGACTCTCAGACCATGAGAAACAAGATTCACTGTTCAGATGAAATCCGAGATTGAAATCTTTGGCCTGAATGCCAAGCGTCACGTCTGGCATAAACCTGACACCATCCCTACGGTGAAGCATGGTGGTGGCAGCATGCTGTGGAGATGTTTATCAGCGGCAGGGACTGGGAGACTATTCTGGATTGAGGGAAAGATTAATGGAAAAAAGTACAGAGAGATCCTTGATGAAAACCTGCTCCAGAGCACTCAGAACCTCAGACTGGGGTGAAGTTTCACCTTCCAACAAGACAACGACTCTAAGCATACAGCCAAGACGACGCAGGAGTGGCTTCGGGACAAGTCTCTGAATGTTCTTGAGTGGCCCAGACAGAGCCTGGACTTGAACCTGATCGAATATCTCTGGGGAGACCTGAAAATAGCTGTGCAGCAACACGCCCCATCAAATTTGACAGCTTGAGAGGAACTGCAGAGAAGAATGGGAGGAACTCTAAATACAGGTGTGCAGAGCTTGTATTGTTTATACCCAAGAATACTCGAGGCTGTGATTTCTGCCAAAGGTGCTTCAACAAAGTACTGAGTAAAGGGTCTAAATACTTACAGTTGAAGTCAGACGTTCACATACACCTTAGCCAAGTACATTTAAACTCAGTTTTTCACAATTCCGGACATTTAACCCTGAGCTGGTGTAACTGAATCAGGTTTGTAAGCATCCATGCTCGCACAAGTTTTTTCAGTTCTGCCCACAAATTTTCTATGGGATTAAGTTCAGGGCTTTGTGATGGCCACTTCAATACCTTGGCTTTTGGGATGGTGTTCTTTGGCTTGCAAGCCTCCCCCTTTTTCCTCCAAAAATAACGATGGTCATTATGACCAAACAGTTCTATTTTTGTTTCATCAGACCAGAGGACATTTCTCCAAAAAGTACGATATTATTCCCCATGTGCAGTTGCAACCGTTGTCTGGCTTTTTTTATGGCGGTTTTGGAGCAGTGGCTTCTTCCTTGCTGAGCGGCCTTTCAGGTTGTCGATATAGGACTTGTTTTACTGTGGATATAGGTACTTTTGTACTTGTTTCCTCCAGCATCTTCACAAGGCTGTTGTTCAGGGTTTGATTTGCACTTTTCTCACCAAAGTACGTTTATCTCTAGGAGACAGAACGCGTCTCCTTGCTGAGCGGTATGACTGCTGCATGGTTCAATGGTGTTTATTCTTGTATACTATTGTTTGTACAGATGAACGTGGTAACTTCAGGTGTTTAGACATTTTTCCCAAGGATGACCCAGACTTGTGAAGGTCTACAAAAAAAAAATCTGAGGTCTTGGCTGATTTTGTTTTGATTATCGCATGATGTCAAGCAGAGGCACTGAGTTTGAAGGTAGGCCTTGAAATACATCCATAGGTACACCTCCAATTGACTCAAATGATGTCAATTAGCCTATCAGAAGCTTCTAAATCCATTACATAATTTTCAGGAATTTTCCAAGCTGTTTAAAGGCACAGTCAGTGGTCCTTCTGTAGCTCAGTGTGGTCCTTCTGTAGCTCAGTTGGTAGAGCATGGCGCTTGTAACGCCAGGGTTGTGGGTTCGATTCCCGGGACCACCCATACGTAGAATGTATGCACACATGACTGTAAGTCGCTTTGGATAAAAGCGTCAGCTAAATGGCATATATTATTATATTATTATATATATTATATATTATAACTTAGTGTATGTAAACTTCTGACCGACTGGAATTGTGATACAGTGAATTATAAGTTAAATAATCTGTCTGTAAACAATGGTTGGAAAAATGACTTGTCATGCACAAAGTAGAGGTCCTAACCGACTTGCCAAAACTATAGTTTGTTAACAAGAAGTTTGTGGAGTGTTTGAAAAACGAGTTTTAATGACTCCAACCTAAGTGTATGTAAACTTCTGACTTCAACTGTATGTAAATGTGATATTTCAGTTTCTTTTTTTTTATACATTTGCAAATATTTCTAAACCTGTTTTTGCTTTTTTATTGTGGGTTGTTGTGTGTAGATGGAGGGGAAACAATTAATTTTTTTAATAAAGCTGTTACTTAAGTGGAGAAAGTCACGGTCTGAATACTTTCAGAATGCACTGCATATAGTAAATGTTACACGGAATTGTGATAGACATGCAAGACTGAGTATGGCCTTCTCACAGAGTTCTATTGATTAGGAGGCCCAAGTCTTTTGTCCTTGCTGGCTGTTTAGATGGCTTTGTCATCCCAACCTTACAATAGAACATGACTGTCCATGTGTGTTAGGTTGTGGGAGGACGGCTGGAAGCAAAGATACTACAAAACCAAGTTTGATGTTGACGCGACTGACGATGACTTCCGCAAAAAGGTGGTGAAGTCCTACGTGGAGGGTCTCTGCTGGGTACTCCGATACTACTACCAGGTATGACATTGATTCAAATCAACTTTTTTTATTTTTCAAATGCACAGGATACAATGTAGTGTACACAGTAAAATTAAATGCTTACTTGCAAGGTCTTATTTGAAAATGTTAACGAGCACAGTGGAGAATTAACATAATGGCCGCCACAAAATTGCCTTTAAAGGCCCAGTGCAGTAAAAAATAAATATTCCCACACTGAGGTTGGAATAATACTGTGAAATTGTGAAAATTATGATAATGCTCCTTTGGTGTAAGAGCTGTTTGAGTTGTTTAATCCTTTTTTGGTGGGATGGAGTTTGGACCTTCCATGGTGACATCACCATGCAGTAAATGTATTAATATACCAATAAGATTGAGTTATGAAAGCCCTGCTCTAAGAGAAGAGCATTCCATCCAGCCAACAGTCAACCATTGGTGTGACTTTGAAATTGTAAATCACTAGCCAAGGATAAGTGTTTCAAGCCTGGATTCTTTGGTGGAATTTTTTAAAGTAAAAAACCTGCCCCTGCACAAATATAATTTGAATATACACTGAACAAAAGTGTAAAGTGTGGGTCCCATGTTTCATGGGTTAAAATAAATGATCCACGAAAAGCACTACATCCCTGTTAGTTAGCATTTCTAATTCGCCAAGATAAGTATCCACCTGACAGGTGTGGCATATCAAGAAGCTGATTAAACAGCATGATCACTACACATGTACACCTTGTGCTGGGGACAAAAGGCCACTCTTAAATGTGCAGTTTTGTCACACAATGCCAGAAATGTCTCAAGTTTTGAGAATGTCCACCAGAGTTGTTGCCAGAGAATTTAATGTACATTTCTTTACCATAAGCCACCTTCGTTTTAGAGAATTTGGCAGTACGTCCAACTGGTCTCACAACTGCAGACCACGTGTAACCACCCCAGCCCAGGACCTCCACATCCGGCTTCTTCACCTGTGGGATCGTCTGATACCAGCCACCCAGACAGATAGTGAAACTGTGGGTTTGCACAACCGAAGAATTTCTGTGCAAACTGAAAGTCTCAGAGAAGCTTCTGAATGCTCGTCCTGCTCACCAGGGTCTTAACTTGACTGCAGTTTGGCATCGTAGCTGACTTCAGTGGGCAAATGCTCACCTTTGATGGCCACTGGCACACTAGAGAAGTGTGCTCTTCACGAATGAATCCCGGTTTCAATTGTACCGGGCAGCTGGCTGACAGGGTGTATGAAGTTGAGTGGCAAGAGGTTTTCTGACATGAACATTGTGGACAGAGTGCCCCGTGGTGGTGGGGTATGGTATGGGCAGACACAATTGCATTTTATCGATGGCAATTGGAATACAGAGAGAGCGTGACGTGATCCAGACACCCATTGTCATGCCATTCATCCACCGCCATCACCTGTTTCAGAATGATAATGCACAACCCCATATTGCAAGGATCTGTAAGCAATTCCTGGTAGCTGAAAATGTCCCAGTTCTTCCATGGCCTGCATACTCACCAGACATGTCACCCATTGAGCATGTGTGGGATGCCCTGTATTGACGTGTACGGCACTGTGTTCCAGTTTCCGCCAATATCTAGCAACTTTGCACAGCCATTGAAGAGGAGTGGGACAACTAGACACACTCAACAGCCTGATCAACTCTGGTATTGGAAAGTGTTTTGGGACATGTACGTTTGCCAGTTGGTGGACTTCCCAAACCCAATTCCAAGCCATTTGCACCATTCCTTCTAATGATTCAACTTTTATGGTTTAACGACCTCTACTTCACCTACCAGTTTTCCAAGTATGCAATCTTAAGATAATTAAATGTCAGTCACAGGCAAGTGTCACCTAGATTAGAGGTTCATATAAGCTCCCCATTTTCTCTCAAAATGAATTGAAATTGAGAAAATGTTTGGTGTTCACACGTGTATTTGTTTGATTTACAACGGCACAGGACCAAGAAGAAAACATCTAAACTGATATTGAGATTTTTTTTTAAACTTCAAATTCATAAATGGCCTGAACTCCACTATTCCAAATTTGAATGAATGTGGTTTGAGTCAAGTGTTTCTTTGCCCTCAATGCACTACATTGTAAATTGCAAGGGTGCAATATATTTGACCGCAGCTGCTGGCCTAGTCCAGGGGTATTTATTAATCCCTGGGCGTTCTTATTTAGTAGGCTATGTATTCAAAGGTTTCCTGTTGAATTGTCAGTTATTTACGCAAATAAATCAAAGTAATGATTTACTATTTTCTTGATGTTGAATTCAGTCATTTATGTCAATAAATGAAAAGTAAAGTCAAATCTGGAGTAAATGGACCCCTAGCTATCTAGTATTTTAATCACGCTTAGTGGAAATTCCGTTATTGGAGGATCATTTCTCCTGGTCCTCTCATTAACTGTCTGTTGATTGACAGGGGTGCGCGTCCTGGAAGTGGTACTTCCCGTTCCACTACGCCCCATTTGCCTCGGACTTCAAAGACATCAAAGGCATGTTCACCGACTTTGAGCTTGGGACCAAGCCGGTAAGAATGGAGGACGTCAGGCTTCTCTCTCTCCCATTGTTAGGCCTGTCTGTTTTGTGTGGTCTAATGTTCCTGCGTTTCAGTTCAAGCCCCTGGAACAGCTGATGGGTGTCTTCCCTGCCGCCAGTGGAAACTTCCTGCCCCAAACATGGCGGTCACTCATGAGCAACCCAGTAAGTTTCACTTAATTTTAAAATGTTAACTATTTCAGCATAGTCCGAGCATATGTAGCTAATCTATAAGGGGCAATAGATGTGGAACTGATAGATTTTCTATGTAGGGGACCATCCAAATAAAGTGTGACCAATGTTATGATCATAGAAGTTGATTTAACTGCATTTGTCACCCATGTTTTCCTAACCTGTCGCCTCGTCTCCAACAGGAATCCTCCATCATTGACTTTTACCCTGATGACTTTGCCATTGACTTGAATGGAAAGAAATATGCTTGGCAGGGTAAGTCAACAGAATAATAACTATTTAAACGGACACCTTGACGTGGCAGTGAATGCAGGTGGTTAGTTTGTATGCCCTGAATGATATACTCACTGCATTGCTTGCTCTTTGGGGTCCAGGCCTGGTAACTGTAAAGCATTACTGCTGATTTTAAAAAGGGCTTTATATAATACATTTGATTGAATGCGTTTTCCCCTCCGTGTGTAGGTGTTGCATTGCTTCCCTTTGTGGATGAGCGCAGGCTGAGGGCAGCCCTGGCTGAAGTCTACCCAAACCTTTCTCCAGAGGAAAGTGAGTAATGGGATTCTTCAACTCCTTCGGAATATTTTTTTATTTTTTTTATTTCACCTTTATTTAACCAGGTAGGCTAGTTGAGAACAGGTTCTCATTTGCAACTGCGACCTGGCCAAGATAAAGCATAGCAGTGTGAACAGACAACACAGAGTTACACATGGAGTAAACAATTAACAAGTCAATAACACAGAGAAAAAAGGGGAGTCTATATACAATGTGTGCAAAAGGCATGAGGAGGTAGGCGAATAATTACAATATTGCAGATTAACACTGGAGTGATAAATGATCAGATGATCATGTACAGGTAGAGATATTGGTGTGCAAAAGAGCAGAAAAGTAAATAAATAAAAACTGTGGGGATGAGGTAGGTGAAAATGGGTGTGCTATTTACCAATAGATTATGTACAGCTGCAGCGATCGGTTAGCTGCTCAGCTAGCTGATGTTTGAAGTTGGTGAGGGAGATAAAAGTCTCCAACTTCAGCGATTTTTGCAATTCGTTCCAGTCACAGGCAGCAGAGTACTGGAACGAAAGGCGGCCGAATGAGGTGTTGGCTTTAGGGATGATCAATGAGATACACCTGCTGGAGCGCGTGCTACGGATGGGTGTTGCCATCGTGACCAGTGAGCTGAGATAAGGCGGAGCTTTGCCTAGCATGGCCTTGTAGATGACCTGGAGCCAGTGGGTCTGGCGACGAATATGTAGCGAGGGCCAGCCGACTAGAGCATACAAGTCGCAGTGGTGGGTAGTATAAGGTGCTTTAGTGACAAAACGGATGGCACTGTGATAAACTGCATCCAGTTTGCTGAGAAGAGTGTCGGAAGCAATTTTGTAGATGACATCGCCGAAGTCGAGGATCGGTAGGATAGTCAGTTTTACTAGGGTAAGCTTGGCAGCGTGAGTGAAGGAGGCTTTGTTGCGGAATAGAAAGCCGGTTCTTGATTTGATTTTCGATTGGAGATGTTTGATATGGGTCTGGAAGGAGAGTTTGCAGTCTAGCCAGACACCTAGGTACTTATAGGTGTCCACATATTCCAGGTCTGAGCCATCCAGTGTGGTGATGCTAGTCGGGCATGCGGGTGCAAGCAGCGATCGGTTGAAAAGCATGCATTTGGTTTTACTAGCGTTTAAGAGCAGTTGGAGGCCACGGAAGGAGTGTTGTATGGCATTGAAGCTCGATTGGAGGTTAGATAGCACAGTGTCCAATGACGGGCCGAAAGTGTATACAATGGTGTCGTCTGCGTAGAGGTGGATCAAGGAATCGCCCGCAGCAAGAGCAACATCATTGATATACACAGAGAAAAGAGTCAGCCCGAGAATTGAACCCTGTGGCACCCCCATAGAAACTGCCAGAGGACCGGACAACATGCCCTCCGATTTGACACACTGAACTCTGTCTGCAAAGTAATTGGTGAACCAGGCAAGGCAGTCATCATCCATATGTATCACAGTAGTACAGTTACAGTACTTTATTAATTAAATATTTCAAGTGTGACGAACACACCTTTAGAAGATGAATGTACAGTGCATTTGGAAAGTATTCAGGCCCCTTGACTTTTTCCACATTTTGTTACGTTACAGCCTTATTCTAAAATTGAATAATTAATGTAATAATCCCTCATCAATCTACACACAATAACCCATAATGTCAAAGCGAAAACAGCTTTTTAGAAATTTGAGCTAATGTATTACAAATAAAATTATCACATTTACATAACTATTCAGACCTTTTACTCAGTACTTTGTTGAAGCACCTTTGGCAGCGATTACAGCCTCAAGTCTTCTTGGGTATGACGCTACAAGCTTGGCACACCTGTATTTGGGGAGTTTCTCCCATTCTTCTCTGCAGATTCAGGTTGGATAGGGAGCATCGCTGCACAGCAATTTTCAGGTCTCTCCAGAGATGTTCAATCGTGTTCAAGTCTTGGCTCTGGCTGGACCACTCAAGGACATTGAAACTTGTACCGAAGCCACTCCTGCTTTGTCTTGGCTGTGTGCTTAGGGTCGTTGTCCTTTTCAGTGAACTTTTGTCCCAGTCTGAGGTCCTGAGCACTCTGGAGCAGGTTTTCATCAAGGAGCTCCCGAGTGGCACAGAGGTCAGTGCTAGAGGCGCCACTGCAGACACCCTGGTTCGAATCCAGGCTGTATCACAACCGGCCGTAATTGGGAGTGCCATAGGGGGGTGCACAATTGGCCTAATGTTGTCCGGGTTTGGCTGGTGTAGGTCATCATTGTGAATAAGAATTTGTTCTTAACTGACTTGCCTAGTTAATATTTATTTATTTTTTAAGTACAATCTTTCCCTCGATCCAGACTAGTCTCCCAGTCCCTGCTGCTGAAAAATATCCCCACAGCATGCTGCCACCACCATGCTTCACTGTAGGGATGGTGCCAGGTTTCCTCCAGACGTGACACTTGGCATTCAGGCAAAACAGTTCAATCTTTTGATCAGACCAGAGCATCTTGTTTGTCATGGTCTGAGAGTCCTTTAGATGCCTTTTGGCAAACTCCAAGCGGGCTGTCATGTGCCTTTTTACTGAGGAGTGGCTTCCGTCTAGCCACTCTACCATAAAGGCCTGATTTGGTGGAGTACTGCAGAGATGGTTGTCCTTCTGGAGCTCCATCGGGTTCTTGGTCACCCCCCTGACCAAGGCCCTTCTCCCCCCGATTGCTCAGTTTGGTCAGGCAGACAGCTCTTGGAAGAGTGTAGGTGGTTCCAAATTTCTTCCATTTAAGAATGATGGGGGCCACTGTTTTGGGGAACTTCAATTTTTTCGGTACCCTTCCCCAGATCTGATCCTTGACACAATCCTGTTTCGGAGCTCTATGGGCAATTCCTTTAACCTCATGGCTTGTTTTTTGCACTGAAATGCACTGTCAACTGTGGGACCTTATATAGACAGGTGTGTGCCTTTCCAAATCATGTCCAATCAATTGAATTTACCACAGGTGGACCCCAATCAAGTTGTAGAAATATCTTAAGGATGCACCTGAGCTCAATTTCGAGTCTCATAGCAAAGGGTCTGAATGCTTATGTAAATAAGGTATTTCTGTTCTTTTTAATTTTCCTACTTTCTAAAAACCTGTTTTTGCTTTGTCATTATGTGTTATTGTGTGTAGATATTTTATTAATCCATCTGAGAATAAGGCTCGAACTGAACAAAATGTGGAGAAAAGGTCAACTACTTTCTGAATGACCTGTATAACATTACTTTATCACTGAAGTACTCCACCTGTGGAATTACTACTTGAACTCGCATAGCCATGTGTATCTTGAATGACCGTGGTGTTAGTGCTAATCAATAGGTTTATTGTGTAAAGAACTCCCTTTTAGAAATTGTTTTGATTATTGACTGTCTGTCACTCCAGCTGATGTTTTCTCTCTTTCTTTCAGACAAGAGGAACAGCCTTGGCAGTGATATGCTGTTTGTTGGGAAGTCTCATCCTTGCTGTGACTTCATCCAGGAACTGTACCGTGGAGAATCTCATGAGGTATGTAAAGCTATGTCCCTGCAGCCTGATCAACTAATAGTTTATTGTATAGTGTATTATAAACTGGGTGGTTAGAGTCCTGAATGCTGATTGGCTGACAGCCGTGGAATATCAGACCGTATACCATGGGTATGACAAAACATTTGCTTTTTACTGCTCTAATTACATTGTTAACCAGGTTATAATAGCAATAGCAATAAACCTTGGTTTGTGATATATGGCCAATATACCACGACTACGGGCTTGTGTCCAGGCACTCTGCATTGCGTCGTGCTTAAAAACAGCCCTTAGCCGTGGTATATTGGCCATATACCACACCTCCTTGGGCTTATTGCTTAAATATAGTATGATATTAACATTGCTGTGTGTGTTTTCCTTAGGGCACTGAGATGCCAGCAGAACTATGCCATGGAATTCAAGGTACATTAAATCTTGACGAAGACCCTATCCTACCAGATAAGTAAGGAATATCTATTTTATTATCATACATTTTAGAAGTTACCATTTATCTATCCTTCTGTGGAGAGAATCCCGGCTAACCTATGACTGTGAAACATCATTTGTTAGGCCAGTGCAGTCTCCCATCCCCATGCTGCGGGACATTGCACAGAACACTGCCATTGGGTAAGGATTCATATTTTACCCTCACCACCTCTGGCTCCCAGGGGGTATACGTAACCAAAATGGTGTTGTCTGGTCTGCTGCCCAATATTTGTTCTTCCATAGTCCCATTAACCAGGTTTCCATCCAACCTTTCTATGTGCGTTAAGTACATGTAGGATAAAAAAATGGCATGACCGGCTTGATGGAAACAAAACATTTTTATGTACATTTTCCAAATGCCAACAAAGTACATTTGGAGTCACGTGATGACATGTTGTGTGGTCCTCCCACTAGGGAAAGTATACAGTTTATTAGGCTACAAACTAAATAAATGATGAACTTCACAGGGTCGAGAAAGTGCAAGGTGATGAGCTTGATGCTCTTTTTCAATAAATATTGAGGGTCTTATTCTGCTGACATGTTCATCAACGCTTGGCTGCTGTTTTTGACAAATGTTCTTGGAAATAATTTTTCTGTTTTCACTTAGGCTAAATACAGGTTAAGTTCCAATATAAACTAACACATTAATAATTCATAAAATCAATTGTAGCAAATATTCTGTTTTATGAATGTGTAAATTGTTCCTTTTTATCTTGGCAGAGTGAAATATAAGGACCCACAGTACGGAGAGACCTTTGTGTTCAAGGCTGTCATTCTTCCTGGAGCTAAGTAAGTTAATAGTTTTTTATATATATATAAATATAGCTGTTTTAATACTTAGTTTTTATAATTAACATGTTCCCATTGCATCGGTGTTGTATATAATCTCACTGTGTGTATAACACCTGGTGTATATTCTCAGTGTTTTCCACAAACACATGTAGCCAGCCGGGCTCCCCCCACAGGTTGACATTTTTGCCAAACGAGCTCTATTCTATTTTGGTGGCCGTCTAGTACATTCTAATGCTAGATTGTGTTTTCAGCCGGGGGAAAAAATATGATAAATAAATAAAACTTTTAATCAGTCAAATGTATTTATAAAGCACTTTTTAGATCAGCAGAGGGCACAAAGTGCTATATAGAAACCCAGCCTAAAACCTCAATCAGCAAGCAACGCAAATGTGGAAACACAGTGGCTAGGGAAAACTCCCTAGGAAGGCAGGAACCTGGGAAGAAACCTAGAGAGGAACCAGGCTCTGAGGGGTTGCCAGTCCACTTCTGGCTGTGCCGGGTGGAGATTGAGAGTACATGGTCATTTAAGGACAGATTGTTCTTCAAGATGTTCAAACGTTCATAGATGACCAGCAGGGTCAAATAATAATCACAGTGGTTTTAGAGGGTACAACAGGTCAGTACATCAGGAGTAAATTTCAGTTGACTTTTCATAGCCGATCGTTCAAAGGTCGAGACAGCAGGTGTGGTAGGGAGAGAGAGTGGAAAACCGCAGGTCTGGGACAAGGTAGCACGTCTGGTGAACAGTTCAAGGTTCCTTAGCCGCAGGCAGAACTGGAGCAGCAGCACGACCAGTTGGACTGGGAGTCATCAGGCCAGGTAGTCCTGAGGCATGATCCTAGGGCTCAGGTCCTCCAGGAGGGGAGAGAGAGAATATAATTAAATTCACACCGGAGAATTACACGAGATATAACAGACTGACCCTAGCCCCCCGGCACATAGACTATTACAGCATAGATACTTGAGACTGGTTGGGTCGGGGGACTCTGTGGCCCCGTCCGACAATACCCCCGGACAGGGCAGGATATTAGCCCACCCACTTTGTCCAAGCACAGCCCCTACACCACTAGAGGGATATCAACAGACCAACTTACTACCCTGAAGATCTCCACTGCCCAAGGGGCGCAAACGTGTTTCATCAGCTGTTGTACAATATGATATAAAAAAAAATATTTTGACTGCATTGGGCCTTTAAAGAATCCTGTAGCAGTCTCCTGACTTCCACAGGCTTCAAGCTTCCTTTTGAGGCATTTTCTCAGCCATCTGCAATACAGGCATGAATGAAGCAGGCGCTTGACAGGGGCTTTGCTACACAGAAAGCAGCATTTGACTAGTCCGTTGTGAACACTTTGATTAAATCACTAGACTTATGTCAATATCGTTGAATATTCCATATAAGTATCGTTGGCTTAAAACAATTCAAGCTGTTTTCTTTTAGCCTCACTCTGGTGCAAAATATGATATCTCTCCACTAGCCTACCTATTGTCCTTGCGGTGAGAATGATTCACCATATTCATTGAATGTTTTCATAATTTATTTGTAGATAATTTCCAAAAAGTCTACCAGTAAGCATATAAGGGAGCTAAGTGAATGGCTGTCTTACCGATGCAATTTGGTAGGCTACTGACGAGACACTCACTTTAACGCCACTGTCAGATTGACCATTGGGTTCTTGATCACCTCCCTGACCAAGGCACTTCTCCCCCGATTGCACAGTTTGGCCGGGCAGCCAGCTCGAGGAAGAGTCTTGGTGGTTAGAAGTTTCTTCCATTCAAGAATGATGGAGGCCACTGTGTTCTTGGAGACCTTCAATGCTGCAGAAATGTTTTAGTACCCTTCCCCAGATCTGTGCCTCGACACAATCCTGTCTCAGAGCTCTATAGACTATTCATTCGACCTCATGGCTTGGTTTTTGCTGTAACATGCACTGTCTACTATGGGGCCTTATATAGACAGGTGTGTGCCTTTCCACACATGTCCAGTCAATTTAATTTACCACAGGTGAACCCCAAGTTGTAGAAACTTCTCAAGGATGATCAATGGAAACAGGATGCAACCAAGCTGGGGTTTTTGTTGTCTCGTAGCAAAGGGTCTGAATGCTTAAGTTATTTCTGTTTTGTTTTTTTAAAGTTAATGTGCCAACATTTCTAAACGTATTTTCACTTTGTCATTATGGGGTATTGTGTGTAGATTGAGGGGGGAAATTAATTTAATACATTTTAGAATAAGGCTGTAACGTAACAAATTGTAGAAAAGGGGAAGGGGTCTGAATACTTTCCGACTGCCCTGTATTTTCCCATGTGGGGTCTAAAATGTGTGTTGTCTTTATTTTTTGGTTTGATCATGGAGCTCTGACATTGTATGGTGTTGATTGTTTGTTACTGTTCATTTGTTTGAAAAATCTAAAAATTGTACTTACCACAATCTTTCCTCAGGATGCCTGAGAAGGTTCTGAAGCCTGGGGACTGGGAGAGAGGTAACCGTGGCAGGGGTAACTGGAGGCCCCAACTGGGTTTCAACTCCAACAGGCAGCAGGTCCACCTTGACCAGTCAGCCTTCAGGGCCCTGGGGTACGTGCACACCACTTCAAACTAGATAGCATTGACCAACCTTTATGATGTCCCTTCAACAGTCGCCATTAAATACCCACCTTTTGATTTATGCCATCTAAGCTCTTTTATTTTACTTAGTCAGATGTTCTCAGAAGGCTGAATTATCATTTAAATCTGCAGTCTAATTCAAACAATGCTCACCCCCACCATGCGTTTTTTGATGAACAGCTGAGGGATGTTTTAAACTACACAGTGTTTACTGTTCCATTTAACAAAGTACATAGTTAAACCAAGTTCAAAGTTCATGAAGTCTAAAAATGAATGTACTTGTCCCTGATTGCCCCTTTAAGGAACCTGGGCAATTGAACATCTGGCTGATTCTGAACTTGTGTGTGCACGCACATACACACATACCGTTCAAAAGTTTTGGGTCACTTAGAAATGTCCTTGTTTTTGAAATAACATCAAATTGATCAGAAATACAATGTAGACATTGTTAATGTTGTAATGGACTATTGTAGCTGGAAACGGCTGATTTTTCGTGGAATATCTACATAGAAGTACAGAGGCCCATTATCAGCAACCTTCACACCTGTGTTCCAATGGCACGTTGTGTTAGCTAATCCAAGTTTATAATTTTAAAAGGTTAATTGATCATTAGAAAACCCTTTTGAAATTGTTAGCACAGCTGAAAACTGTTGTGCTGATGAAAGAAGCAATAAACTGTCCTTCATTAGACAAGTTGAGTATCTGGAGCATCAGCATTTGTGGTTTCGATTACAGGCTCAAAATGGCTAGAAACAAAGAACTTTCTTCTGAAACTCGTCAGTCTGTCTAGCTGTGACAGGAAATGGTTAGTATTAGCAGTCATGTCTATAATATACTGCATCTCAGTAGGAATGTTTTATGAAATGTGTTCTGTATGTGTAGGATTTCTGCCGTTAGCTGATGTTTAATGCCTCAGACTTGGTGTGTTCCTGAATCTAAAGTAGCCACCGTATTGGGTGCGCTTGGCGTGGCATCCGGACCCAAATGTCTTCCTCAATTAAGTACCCGGCCACACGGGTTAGTAGTCAGCTATTTGGCTGGCAGCTGGCGCTTATAGAAGTGTATATGGAACAGCCGTTAACTGATGTTTAACGTCTGTGACTTACTCTGCGTGGTCTGTTGTTTTCAGTCACAGCATGAACAGACAGCAGCAGGGAGGTGGGCAGTACAGCAACGCTCCGCCCCCTGGCAACTACCACCAGGGGAACTACAACAGGCCCCCCCACAGCGGCAGTGGTGGTCACCTCCCAGCCTTCCAACGTAAGACCTACACCCACACAGGAAGGGCAGGCCTCAGACAAACACACCTTTACTGCATTTCTGATCAACTAAAATATAGCCTTTACATTGTGTCAAGTAGTAACTCTCTCTCCATCTAAAATGGGCAATAGAAAGGCTGTCAGACGGCCTGTAATCTCCGTTCCGATAAGGCCTTTTGTTTCATCATTCCTTACTTGCGGGAACATTTCGCTTCCTTTCTCCTTGGCTGAGATATCATAACTCTTCTGAAAAGACAAATAACTATATTATACAATTAAATGGCCCTTTGTTCAACACTGGGAAGTTAGAATGGTATAACCTACATATGGAGGGGGGACATTCTCTCTCTCTCTCTGTTTCCCTGCCCCTAATCAGAGGCTCCTGGTTGGGCCCTTGCCTCATGCTCCTCTGACAGCAGGTGTGTGTTACAAATAGCACCCTATTCCCTACATAGTGCACTACTTTTGACCTATATCGTGCCCGTAGAGCTCCAGTCAAAAGTAGTGCACTATATAGGGAATAGTTTGTCATTTGGGAAGCAGACTCGGTTCTCCAATTTGACTTTGATGTGCCAATTTGCAAATGGATGAATAATCTCATCTGTCTGCTGATAGCTTGTGGGGGAGTCGAGACTATTATGGTGGCACTTGATGCAAATAAGCCTTGGCTCCTTCGGATTGTGGCAGCCAGTACCTCCCCTGGCCTATGCTGTTTATTCCTGATGGTAAACTTGCCAATTAGCAGCGTAGGACCGAACTTCATCCTCTCTTTTTCTATATGAGCATTATTTTGATTAAGGCAATCAGGGTTAATACTCTGGCCCATCTGATTGTGGGCATGTTTCTCTTCAAATTGTCACTTTACGTGACGGTGGGATTTTTTTATTCTAGTCCTCCTGAAGAGATGTAATTATTCCTACACTTCTGGCGGCTTGATATTAACATTTAGTTGATGTGAATTGGAACTGCTTAATTTCACCAACTACTGTACCTTTGACACTTTCCTTGAATAACCAGATGGCCTACACATTAAGTCAGTAAGAGCAATTTACATGAAATAATTGTAGAAATAATTGTAGTATTTATTCCCATGCCTATCCGTAATAAGAGAATCTAGCCATTTTGGTCAACTCATTTATGTACAGGTTTCATGATTATGAATTGTTATATTTAATGAGATTAATAACCACATATCCCTATGGAAAGTCTACACCCCCTTGAACTTTTCACATTTTGTTGTTACAAAGTGGGATTTAAATAGATGTAATTGTCATTTTTTGGGGTCATTGATCTACACAAAATGTTTTTATTTATTTAAAAATTATTAGTATTCACCCCTTTTTGTTTAGGCAAAACTAAGCTTGTTCAGAAGTAAAAATCTGGCTTAACAAATCACAAGTTATGAATTCACTCTGTGTGAAATAATGGGGGTTGACATTATTTTTAATGACTACCCCTTCCTCTTTCCCCATACATCTGTAAGGTTCCCCAGTCAAGTATTGAATTTCAAGCACAGATTTGTCTACAAAGACCAGGGAGCTTTTCAAAAGCCTCATAAAGAAACTGCTGTGATTGGTAGATGGGTAACAATAAATCAGACATTGAATATGTCTTTAAGCATGAAAATGATGCTGTCGCTGATGTATTAAACTACCCAGACAAATCAAAGATGCAGCCGTCCATCTGAACTGAGCTGCAGGACAGGAAGGAAATTGCTTAGGGATGTCACCATGAAACCATTAGGGATTTTATGAAAACAGCTACAGAGTTCATTGACTGTGACGGTAGAAAACTGAGGCTGGATTAACAACATTGCAGTGACTCCACAGTAATGACTTCGATGAGCGTGTAGTGACTCCACAGTAATGACTTCAATGAGAGTGTAGTGACTCCACAGTAATGACTTCAATGAGAGTGTAGTGACTCCACAGTAATGACTTCAATGAGAGTGAAAAGAAGAGTGCAAATCTAAAGTAAATACTAAAGTAATACTGCCAAAAAACATAGCTAAGTAATACACTTTTGGGCATAAATGCAAACCTCATGTTGGGGGGTTCAAAGACATTACTGAGTAACTTAACTGCCTCATTTTCAAGCATGGTGGTGGCTGCATCATATTATGGGTATGCTTGACATCGGCAAAGACTGAGTTTTTCAGGATGAAAAGAAATGGAGCTAAGCACAGTCAAAATCCTAAAGTAAAACCTGCTTCAGTCTGTCTTACACCAGACACTGGGAGAGGAATTCACCTTTCAGCAGGACAATAACATACAACACAAAGCAAAATCTACGCTTGAGTTGCCTACCAGGAAGACAGTAAATGTTCCTGAGTGGCCAAGTTACGGTTTTGACTTAAATATGCTTAAATCTATGGCAAGACTTTAAAATTGCTGTCTAGCCATGATCACCAACATCTTGACAGAGCGTGAATAATTTTAAATGGAATAATTTAGCACAATACAGGTGAGACTTACCCAAGAAGATTCTGCCTAAGGTGTTTCTAACATGTATTGACTCTGGGGTGAATTCTTATCTAATGAAGATATATTAGTGTTATTTTTCATTAGTCTTTCAAATATAGTAGAATTGTTCTTCCACTTAGACAGAGTATGTTGTGTAGATCATTGACAAAATATACAATTAAATCCATTTTAATCCCACTTTCTAACACAAAATGTTAAGAAATTCAAGTGCGGTGTAGACTTTCTATGGGCACTGTATACATGCAGACTTGGCATTATCGGTCCCAACAGCACAATTAGCCTGACTAGTTATTGAGACCAGACTAGAAAACAACTCTAGGAAGGTAGTGTGCTCGGAGTTCAAAGACATGCTTTTGTTGCTGTTAACTGTCTCTCTCTGAGAGGATCCACTAGGTTGTCAGTAATCACCCTGGTCCGGCTGGGTTCTTTGTGTTGGGTTGGGGGGGCTCCTGTGTCCCTCCCGGTGTCCCCGTTTGCTGATTAGTGGTGCTAGCTGCTCTGGGAGACTGAGGGTGGTAATGAGATTGTCAAGTGCTTCTGGACACACTGGCCCTTCTGATAAAAGCATTCTGGGAGGATCCCATTTGATTGGATGTGTGGTAGACTAGGGAGGGTTGAAACCAAAGTTAACTTCCCCTTTGACTGCACCTCTACCCCCATGTGGTGATGTGTCAACGTGCTGTCTCTGAAACATGCTGTGGGGTTTTGTTGTGCCTATTGCTGCTGTGTAATGACCCACCGGGGAGACACCGCTGGTCGCCATTAGTCTTCTGACGTCCAGTCACATTGTGTTTTTGTCGCACCGTTTAAAAGTTGCAGTTTAACGGCCTTATCCCATGGAATTCTATTTCCAAAAGTATAAGTTCTAGACCTATAACTTCACCAACTGTTTTACTATAGTAATGGAAGAACATGTGTATTGAGGGACATGTGAGTTGGTTTGAGCTAGTTGTAATCCCTTGGGTTAATACAGTGACTGTATATTGTACCGGGGGATTTTAGGTGTAATCCTTCATTGTCTTTTGTATCACATGGCCCAGGGCTCTAAAGTTGTAGATCATTGTTAATTAAGGAGATTGACAGGTGTGTAATTGTAATGTCCGCCGTTAAGTGACTGCCTACTGGTCATCAGAGTAGGACAGAAGACACAGGCCAGAGTGGGTGGTCCTCAATAAGGTTGTGTTGGTCCAAGAGATTATTAACTGTCAAGATTTACTCATCTACAGATCCAACCTAATCACTTCGTCTGGACAAACAGTTATGCATTGTTGGTATGTTTTGGTTATACATAGAAAAAATAACTGTTTCTCAAGTGGCTGAAAATTATACATCTGAAAACCCTAGTTTGCTCAGTTATGTTGGCTTGTGGTCTACTTTACTCCACCGTAAGTCAGACTGACCAACCAGTCTATATTCTCTCTCGGTCATCTCAGACCATGTTAAACTCTCTACATGTCATAACACTGAGCACTAGGTATTGTACCACCAGGCCAAACGTGTTTATTTCCCAGGGATCCCATCGCCTCTTATCAAATTTCTTTTAACACCAGCCTCCAATCCAGGTTTGTAAATGACTGGCTTTTCTTTGCTGAAGTTCTTTTCATCACACCCTTCACCCCGCCCCCTCTCCTCCTGTCTCACCCACTCACCAGGCCTGCCCCTATAAACAAACAAGTCCCAGGCTTGCAGCTGGTCATTGCCTTGGCAACAGCGGATCTAGAAGAAGCGGCTCTCAAAGGGGCTCGCCGCGCTAGAACCAGGGGTACTTGAGCCATCCACAATGCTGCCCACTGAATGCTTATTTCATTTTCCTGAAGGAAGGAATGCAAATTAAGCATTTTTTCTCTTTTCCACCCACCTCAAATCTTATTGTGATTTAGTGCTTCAATGGGCTTCATTTTATCTTTGGAATTGTTTTATCTCTTGGATCAGTTTAAGATTGAAATTTATGGGTTTGATATTGAGGTTAAAGCTGAAATTAATTGGGTTAATTAACTTGTACATTTTGACATGCTGTTGCAGTGTTGTATACCAAATCTGAGTTTCCATATTGATTGGCAAACATTTCGTGCAGCACTTTTAACTTTCACTCAAAGGAATTGTCTTATTATTATTTTTCAAATTAAGTGGTGTCAATCTAACATTTACACTCTACTGAGACAAATCTCATAGCTGATTTTATCTGTGTGTGTGTGTGTAGAAATTACACTGATGGCAACTCATCAGAACAAAATTCTTAGATAAAGTATTGCTCTTTAAGAGTCGCGCTCGTTATGTTCACTTAGTAGTGTGTTGGCGCCCTTTTTTGAAAGTCTCTTGTCGCCCACAGATTCTAGGCAGCAGGGTCTTCTAGGGACACCTCCCCCATACAACCCTCCGCAACAATATCCAAGGTGAGTCTACGGCTTTGTCTGTTTTTTATACATAGGCATGTATTTACACGGTATTCCCTCTTCCTGGGCCTACTAAGTTCATGACTGATGTAGTACTATTTTTTTTTAAGGGTGCTCGCTGCAGCATATTAAGTTAACCTTGATACACATTTGTTTTTTTACTACACATGAGGTTTAGCGTAATATGTGGTTAGTACAAACTGTTCCAGTGCTTTAGTGGGGGACCACTGAGTCCCACTAAATGTACAGGTAGATGAAACATCTTGCTTTATTAGTTGAGACCACTGGGCTTCACCATGGGGGGGCTTAGAGATGAATTAAGAATTTGGGAGTGCTAAACAAATTTCTCTTGAGGAGGTTTGGCCAACTTAATGAGGCATCACTAATACTGCTCTGGCAGTATCATTTCGGCGCCACAGTGTCCGCACAGACCCGTCATTGATTCTTTCTCCAGACCACTTGAAGGACTAATCAGCTTCTTTGGTTCAACTTTTCAGGCCTTCCAGGTCCATTGTTGCTCTCTGTCACCTTAGGTCACTAGTTATTAGTGGTGAACTGAAAACTGTTTCTATAACTACTTATACCAGCTGGACTGAAATTACATGCATAAGGAACCTGTAGGAGGGATTACGGATTCCAGTGCAGGGCTAAGTCTGGCATTGGGGATGAATGTGACATGGTTCAATAATGAGGGATGGGCCCTTCTAGGACGGTTCCTTCTTCCTTCGACCATTGTAGTGAATAATATGAGACTTAATATGGTGGCTTGGCTTATGGATGGACACATTGCTGAGGCATTAGTCTTGGACTGGTGGTGTGGGCGTCACACACATGCAATGTGGCGTCCTCATTTTAGGGATGAGTGCAATTCATGATTCAAGTCACATGTAAATGTCTGGTTTATTAGATACTTTGGCATACATTTAATATTCTTATACTTTTATTAATGTGAAATGGGTGGCCATTTTTTTTCTTCTGAATTAAATCTCCAGGTCGATACTAATTAGCAGGGATGTTGCTAGGTCACCATGGTCAATTGAAAGCTGCATCAATAGAACTGGAAAAGGTTTGGGGGGTTTTTGCTCCTGATTAGGCGCTTTGACATATTTAGACTGAATAATGGGTAGGACTGGAGCAGGGAGGGCCTGAAGCCTAAATTGCCCAGCATGGCTAATGTGTTTGTAGCTGTCTATGAGACGCTAACATGCACACAAAACAATTGCGGGTAGTCAGATTAATATAATAGTTTGACTTAAACGTTTGCAATTTCCCTAATATTGTTCACAGGGACACATCTGAAATCAGGCTACGAGGGGACTATGATAAATGCAAAAAATCGCAAACAATTAGTTTTGTGAAGCATATTCAGAAATATTAAGTTTATATGAAAACTAAGTGCATACTTTGTTTTCCGATCTCACTTCACTCATGCATAAGAGGGAAGCTTGCACTACCGGTGATGTCACATGCGCAGATCAAATACACCACTAGAACTCCTAATTTGAAAGATTACTCAGAAACCAGGTGTTTTAATTGGCATTTGCTTACTATATGACCATGCGCACATTTAAAATAAGCAGATTAAGGCGTTAACATGACTTCCATACTCAACCTGCTGCCATCTATTTTAATATTGAGTATTACTGTGCATGTAAACGTACTGAAAGGCTAAAGCACATGCAGATGTCAGAATTTAGATATGAATCGGCACAATCTACTTATTCGGTTTGCTGGTGTCTTGGAGCTGAAATTTGGATCATGCCAGTACAGGGCGTCAGGTAGCCTAGCAGTTAAGAACGTTGGGTCAGTAACCGAAAGGTTGCTGGTTCGAAAAAGCTGTGCCCTTTACCAAGGCACTTAACCCTAATTGCTCCTGTAAGTCCCTCGGAATAAATGTAAACTGTGCTAATGCCAATTTTAAAAATACATCTAAGAAGAGCAATGTACAATACGGCAAATGATGAAACTATTTTTTATTGTATTATATTCTGTTATGATGACTTGAACGGTTCATTGGCTAGCTGTGTTAATTTCTGGTTTGTCTAATTTACTTTCTGATAACATCTAAATTATTGCAAGTTAGCGGTGATTTCATTTAGTCAGCTTCAATGACATGGCAGTTAAGAGTTTATTTGTGATGTAAACCCTACAGTCCAGAAATTAACAAATTAAATAAGGTATTAAAGTCCAAAACAACAATGTTTGTACCCACACAGGCAGCAGTATGGTGGTGGTGGGCATGGCTGGGACCGGTCGACTCAGAGAGGAGGCTACGGAGGGGGGCAGGGCCAGGGCAGCTACCATCAGCAGCGTGGTCAGGACGACCGCAGAGGAGACCGTGGAGGACAACCGGTAACTACATTATTCAGCTGACTTTATTTAGGACTAACATATGACATCAATAATGAGGAAGACGTGACCTCAACGTCAATATACCTGTGTTTAGGGCTGGGCGATATGACGATTTATATCGTATGACATCTAAAACATCTATCGTTTCCTATTATGCTCTATCGTTTATTTCGTTGTGTCGCAAATCGCACTCTTTACGGCAATATTTTTTGTCAATTGGACGACACTTTGCATTCTTCCACACATGTCGTGTGGAAGGACATTTGCACCACAAACAAACATGGAGGCTAGTGAACGTGGCACGGAGACAGGGAGCTCGTACCTAAAAGAGGGGTAACTTCGGTCGCATAGACGTGGTTTGGGTATCAAAAGTCTGACACGGACCAGAAAACCAACCTCCGCAAAATATGCCGCAGGCCGGTCCCGACAACAAACTCGAACACCACTAACCTATTTTACCACCTACGCAAGAATCATGTGAAACAGTACGGAGAGTCTATGGATGAGACCCAGAAAAGTACAGTCAAGTGCTCCAAACAAACTCCTGACTCAAGACTTTAAGAGGCTTTTGCCCGTGGCACACCATATGGCAAAGAATCACGAAGATGGAAGGAGATAACAGCTGCCGTTACAACTTACATCTGCAAAGACATGAAGACCCCAATTTACACAGTTGAGAAACGGGGGTTTCGTGAGTTGATACTAACACTTGACCCAAGGTACCAAATGCAAATAACTTTTTATTTGTTGAATATAATTCAAAATGTAATAAGAAATAGGCCTTTACATGTGGTAATTTTATATATACTATTTATTCATTGAATTTACAGGAAATGTGTATATCGTGAAATGTATCGTTATCTGGATATGAAATGACCTATTTCGGGATATGAGATTTTTTCCATATCGCCCAGCCCTACCTGTGTTCATTTGATCATGGAATAAAGCCTGCACCAAGTGCCTTTTGCCTGTTTGGGTGCACTAACTCCTGTTTACCATGAATTAGGCCCTTTGAAACTTTTTTGTCCATCTTACAAGGAGCACGCCTCCAGAGCATTAGGAGCACTTACCTATACCATGCACATGTTTGTGTATGGCTTTAAGTCAGAACATTGTTTATGTGGATAGTGATCAGTTATTTTGTATGCGTATGATAGTGGCTTCCTATTTTATTGCCTTAAAACCTGGAATTAAAATACTTTGTAGAGCCACCTTTTGCAGCAATTACAGCTGTCACAATTTGTCACTATAAGGTGGGGGGAATATAAGCTTGGCACATCTAGCCACTGGCCTACTCTTTGGCCTACTCTTCAAGGCAAAACTGCTCCAGCTCCTTCAAGTTGGATGGGTTCCGCTGGTGTACAATAATCTTTAGGTCATAACACAGATTCTCTTTTTTTTATTTTATTATTATTATTTTTTTTAGAAATGTACCCCTTTTTTCTACCCAATTTTGTGGTGTCCAATTGTTTAGTAGCTACTATCTTGTCTCATCGCTACAACTCCCATACGGGCTCAGGAGAGACGAAGGTTGAAAGTCATGCGTCCTCTGATACACAACCCAACCAGCCGTACTGCTTCTTAACACAGCGCGCATCCAACCCGGAAGCCAGCCGCACCAATGTGTCGGAGGGTACACCGTGCACCTGGCAACCTTGGTTAGCGCTCACGTCCGCCACAGGAGTCGCTGGTGCGCGATGAGACAAGGACATCCCTACCCGGACGACACTAGGCCAATTGTGTGTCGCCCCACGGACCTCCCGGTCGCGGCCGGTTACGCGAACCCAGGGACTCTGATGGCACAGCTGCCGCTGCAGTAGAGCGCCCTTAACCACTGCGCCACCTGGGAGGCCATAACACAATTGGATTGAGGTCTGGGCTTTGACTAGGCCATTCCAATACATTTAATGTTTCCCCTTAAAACACTCAAGTGTTGCTTTAGCAGTATGCATAGGTTCATTGACCTGCTGGAAGGTGAACCTCTGTCCGAGTCTCAAATCTCTGGAAGACAGAAACAGGTTTCCCTCAATAATTTCCCTGTATTTAGTGCCATCATCATCCCTTCAATTCTGACCAGTTACCCAGTCCCTGTCGGTAGAAAAACATCCCCACAGCATGATGCTGCCACCACCATGCTTCACTGTGGGGATGGTGTTCTCAGGATGATGAGAGGTGTTTTGTTTTGTGCCAGACATAGCATTTTCCTTGATGGCCTAAAAGCTCAATTTTAGTCTCATTTGACCAGAGTGCCTTCCATATGTTTGGGGAGTCTCCCACATGCCTTTTGGCAAACACCAAACGTGTTTGCTTATTTTTTTTTCTTTAAGCGATGGCTTTTTTCTGGCCCACTCTTCTGTAAAGCCCAGCTCTGTGGAGTGTACGACTTAGTGGTCCTATGGACAGATACTCCAATCTCCGCTGTAGAGCTTTGCAGCTCTTTGGTCTCTTTGTTGCCTCTCTGAATAATGCCCTCCTTGCCTGGTCTGTGAGTTTTGGTGGGTGGCCCTCTCTTGGCAGGTTTGTTGTGGTGCCATATTCTTTCCATTTTTTAATAATGGATTTAATAGTGCTCCGTGTGATGTTCTAAGTCTCTGGATGTTTTTTTTAGAACCCAACCCCGATCTGTACTTCTCCACAACTTTGTCCCTGACCTGTTTGGAGAGCTCCTTGGTCTTCATAGTGCTGCTTGCTTGGTGGTGCCCCTTGCTTAGTGGTGTTGCAAACTCTGGGGCTTTCCAGAACAGGACACTTAGATTGCACACAGGTGGACTTTATTTAACAAATTATGTGACTTCTGAAGGTAATTGTTTGCACCAGATCTTATTTAGGGGCTTCCTAGCGAAGGCGGTGAATACATATGCACAAACCACTTTTCTGTTGTTGTTTTTTTTATATTTTTTTTTAAACAAGTTTTTTTTTTTTTTCACTTCACCAATTTGTAAGTATTTTGTGTATGTCCATTAAATCCAAATAAAAATGTAACAAAATAGGAAAAATGCCAAGGGGGTGAATACTTTTGTAAGGCACTGTATATGGCAGGGAGACAGATGGTAACTACTAATTCAGCCTCTCAAAATATACATTAGAAGAAGACTAGTACGAAGCAAACTGTTGAAATGTCTGACATCTTTGATCTTCATACTCAAATTTCTGACTGATTTGGCCCTTGTTTTCTGTGTTTTACAGGGATACCACTCTGGACGGAATTACCACTTGCCACCCCCAGAAGGAAAATACAATTGGAGTTAAATTCAGACCTAATAGTGCCGAACGCGATTTTAATTTGTCATTTTTTCGCAATACATGTCTTTTTCAGGCTGTTGACTTGTAAGATGTTTTTGTTTTTAATTCTACCTAAAAAAAAAATATTTTATGTAATGCATTTTTAAGAATACCTGTAAAACTTGTAAAATACAAGTCAGTCAAGACAATTGTCATTGTCAGTTTATTTGGAAAGATTAGCTCCATATTTTAGTGTACAAGTTACTCTATTTTCTGAAATAAAACCAAATTCAACTTTTTGCATCACATCTTTGGTTTTTAGAATCACATTTCTGCTGATTTCTGTCAACCTCTAGCTTTTTTTTGTCAAGCATTCGTAGAAAAAATAATTCATTCGTTTGTAAACTTAAAATACCTAAATCATTAAGGAGTTAAACACTGTAGATAATGGGTTTATTTGGGTTTTTTATCAACTTAATTCTTTAGTCATTCATTTAGATCGGCAAACCTCGACGGCAGTTGCATCAGGCCTTTGTTTTTGAGGCGAAATAATGTCATTAACCAATAGCATCCTATTTTATATCCTGTCTTGTTTCATTAAATCGTCACGGTCCATTTTCATAGGTAGATGAATGGGTGAATGGTATTTTAGCGGGCAGGTAGCACAATGTACTTTTTCGGCTTGCTGGCGTCTTGGTGCTGGTCATGCAGTACAGGGCAGCGTGTAGTCTAGTGGTTAGAGCATTGGGCCAGTAACTGAAAAGGTCGCTTGTTTGAATCCCCGAGCTAACAAGGTGAAAAGAAATCTGTTATTAGCCGTTGAGCAAGGCACTTAATCCTAATCGCTCCTGGGTCGCCATTGATAATGGCAAACCCTGGCCTTCACCCCACTGTGAAGATGTCTCAGGGGGAGTTCGGATATGCAATTCACACATGCAATAATATACACTTGTACATGTGTGAAATAGGACAAATTTAAACACCCACCGAAATTATAATAATATTTTGTCTCAATTATGTCCCCATTCCTTTATTTAATTTGGGTCATATTATCAACTAGGCTAATTTAGCATCACATTAATTAGCATTTTTGCTAGCCTGTATTTCAAAGTCACAAAGAACCCAGGAATAACAAAAAATTATATTTATTGGAAATGACAATCTGAAACAATTGAGTGCAGTTACAGTTGCTTGGAAATTCTAACCTTTCATCACCTGATAATATACCTTTTTCGCCCAAACAGTAGCCTAACAGGTCCAATTTAATCTCCTGCAAGTAGTCTTGCGTTTTAGGACTTTATCATGCTGTATAGACTAGGTGCTTAAATGTTTATCTCCACTTAACCATGATGGCTTGTAATGGCATAAAATATTGGAATTTACATTTATTGAATCTGTTTTCTTTCAATAATTGTGTAAGAAATAAAAAACACAAATTGTAACATTGCTATAATGTAAAGTACAATATCATTTGAATAATTAAATTACATTAGATCTGTTTGAAATCATTGCGCTATACCTGTGAAATTCGATGCATTCCAGTCAATGTGCCTCATAATTATTCCATCAACATAAATAAGCAGTAATGCTTACATGCCAAGCGATATTTTGTTAAAGTTTAACAGGAATGTGATTTGTATATATTTACGCTATGCAGCAGCAATCACATTTTGCAATTTACCAAAACATTTTTTTAACAAATATTTCGTTTAAAAACAAAAATCATAGTCACATGAAATATTTTTGTTAGCTATATACAGTTTAGGTTCATTCATCGGACTGATACCCTCGTGTCCTTAAAGAATTGAATCGCAACAAATAACTTCACTCCCTTTTACACCCGAATAATACCGTTACGGAGTGCTTGGGAGTCTCATTTTTATCAAATACTCTTGATCAAAAGTATACACGCACGGCCGACTGTTAATAATAGGTGCACCATGCACCTCCAAAATGTCAAGAAATTCTGGTGCTTCTGTTGTCCTCAATGTCATCAACGACCAATGTCTTTCCGGCTTAAAATCCACTTGACGTTATTGTCTCCCGAATTCAAATGTACATTTCTTCCTTCTACCAAGTTCTGCCATAAAGCAGGTTTGAACTGACCATGTTATTGGTGTACTCGAGGAGAGCCGCTTCTGTCTGAGCCATGTTAATCTGGCTGTGTAAAATAGGGGGACTGGGGGACATTTCCTCCAGTTCTTCAGCAGTGGATAATGGATGATGCACCAGCTGATTTTGATGGTGATTGACCACCGCACTGCCCGAAGCTGTCATCGCTCCACTGGAGACGTTCTGCTGCTGCACCTGCTGATGCCCAGACGTCGGCGTGCTGGATCCGTTCTGACTGGGCTTGCCATCCTTCACGAGAACCGGGACTGCCACACGCCTCGGTGACTGCTGTGGGCACACATTGCCATTCTCCTGTTGAATCTGCAGTGTGGCTTTGTCCTTCGCCTGGCGTTTCATTTTGTACCGGTGGTTCTGGAACCAAATCTTGACCTGTGTCGGTGACAGGTGGATCATGCTCGCTAGGTGTTCCCTCTCGGGTGCTGACAGGTATTTCTGCTGCTTAAACCGCCTCTCCAGCTCGTACACCTGGGCCTGAGAGAAGAGCACCCTTCGTTTTCTCCTGGGCGCTGAGTGTAGGGTCACCATGGACTTGGTGGCGTCCATCCCAGCAAGCGTCCCCATCCCGGTCATGTTCATCCCATTGGAAGCCCCCATGAATCTAGAAACTGCAATAGCGCACAGATATAGGCTGTTAAATAAATTCATATTAGATGCAGTCTAAATTAGGTGCTGTGCATCATGCACCATTACAATGTAGTTTCCATTCATTTTTATTGAAAACGAATTGTCTTTGGCATTTATTTGAAAAGAAACCAGACTGAGTTTTTTTCAACTTACTTGTTGGATAGCGGGGTTCGGTGTTTGCGCTATACCATGCAGTTGCTGCTGCGCCGTTCCTCATGGTGTCTTGGTACGACGGGAGGTCTCCCATATTACCGATGCTGCCGTTGCAGTATCCACCCATGGCGCTGGAAAATTGGGAGACGCTGTGTGGCATGTGATAAGCGCTCGCCACCCCGGTGTTATGGCCCATGGAGTGCTGCTGCAGTCCCGGTTGAGACACCGAAGTCTGTCGATATGCTCCCAGCGGAGACGCGAGGCTCCCTGTACAGTCCATTCCTCCAAACTTTCTGTAGGTCTCCTCGATCGGGCTTAAAATATCTGTCACTGAGAAAGGAGTTGAGTGCTTTGGGCTCAAGGACATGGTTTAGCCCGCAGGTGAATATGGCTGAACGCGGAACAAGCCCGACTGTGGTGCTGTTGTCCCCTCACTGCTCACAGGACACCTACGTAATAGAGTACTTGTGGGTCCGTCTGAGATATCCAATTGATCGCCTTGGAGAAGGAGGGGAGCCTTGGACGCTCTTATCTTGTGTTTACTCTAGCCAGGCGCCAGGTTTACGACAAACACAAGGGGCGGAGCAACGAGCCAAACGATCCAACAATGGCCATTGACATTTTACCGGGGTAATTGAGGAAAATGCTACTTTTCAGTTCATATCAGCAAGATGCAGTCTAGATGGTTTGAACTTTAAACGTCAACGTCACAAATACCTCGGATATGGACTTGATTTGAAACGTATTTTAAAAGTGTATTTGGTCTCAAGCTATAGTGTTGTTGAAGTTAGGTAAAACTGTTGCCATAGCCTAATGAAATGGCAACCTTTTTATTAACTCGAGAGCTCTTGGAGCAGACACGAGACGGAGAATCGGGCACAAAAATGAAGACACTTTAGTTCATCATCCAACCGGCCACATTCTGATGATTTTGCAATTTTATGTGTGCGATTTCTCATGTTGACAAATGGGTGCATTAGACCATATCATTTTTATGAGCTGTTATGTATTTTTGCTTATTCTTTACTACATTTCATTCAGACAATACAGTGGATTAATATGTTTAAATATGTAGATGTGAAGAAATAAAAACAGCCTACCTATGTTTTCCAGTGACATTGTGTTCACTGCGGTTAACGAGTCATTCATTGGAAGACGGACAAATTCCACTTGTTGACTTGTATTCCAGTCATCCTTGTACTTTTATATTTTGCAATTGGCCTACATTTAATTTTGGACAGCTCACGGATAGGATATCATTTATAGCACAATATCCTCATAGAACGCAAAAAATGCCAGCGATTCAATGCCAATCCAGTCTTGATGTGAACAAGATTCGTCTAAGACAATTAATTGCGTATTAAGGCCTTATATTTTCTAAAACAAAAATGATGGATCACCAGTAGCATGCTAATGTTGTTAATAACTCATTGTCATTTAGACTTTGATCTATAATGGTAATTTTATCTCAGGTAGACGATTTTGAGTTCACCTGCTTTAACTCATCGAATGCTTCAGAGGTAGGCTATGCGAGTCGGCTAATCTGAACATTTGAAAAGGGTCAAATGTAATGGTGATTTCGTGACTTTCAAGTCACTCACTATAAAACTGCCTAATTCTTTTTTTTTTTACCAGGAATGTCTTTGGTGCAGGCTATTGACTTAATAACAGGTGAATTTAGTTCAGTTAAATACAATGTCTGTTATCTTCACCTAATGTTCTCTTTTGTCAATCTTTATAAAAGTGAAGTAAAACTTCATAGATCATTTCTAAATTCTGTGCACATAGCGGTGAAGTCCCTGTAGCAGAAAGAGATTGCAAGGCCGTATAATGGTTAAGTGCTGAAGAACAGTCACGTTTGCTAGATACTGACTGGCCTATTGAAACATTCTCTTGTTTACTCTTTACTCATGGTTTCAGTTTTGTTAATTTTCCAATTAAAAAACGTTTTTAAATGTCCTCTTCTCTGTCTTGTCGAATGCAGACCTATTCTGTATAGCATATTGTTCTATGCTTGTTCCCTTGTTGGCTATAAGCCCAGAGTATTTAATTTCGATAACATTGTTCCTAATTTTGCTCAGACCTGCGTCAAGGTTTGCCTCGCACAATTGTAGCATACATTTCATTAAAATGTACAGATTGGATAAATTATTCTACTTTTCATGTGTAGGCTATGCACCCGTTGTATCATAGTTAATAATAAACCAATTGTGCTGTGATGGCTACCAGAAGTAGCCTTATTACCGCAGATACTCATCGCCGCGCAGAGTGTTTCTGTATGCAAATAACCAAACCTCTCAACCTCGTGGACCTTTCAGGCAGAGGGTATGGCTAGGGACCCCCGCACTACTAATTTTGCTCACTACTTTCATTCCAATGTACGCGCTCCTATTATCATGGCTCCATAGACAACGAAAAAAACGAATGACTTCGGTATTTACATTAAAACGTGCATTGATAGCTATCAATACATGTGCCTATTCACACAATATTATTCGAATAGACTATCGCATGTGCTGGCTTACAGCAGGGGAAACATGATATTTTCAGCTCGGGTCCATTGCATTGCAGGTAAATTGTTTTTGTCTTAATCATGTTTCTATTGACTGGTAACTTTTTATCATGAATACCTGATCAATATGAATGAAGCCGGTCAAATTAGACTGCAATTATTATGATAGATTGGTGTTCCGTAACATAATCGTTTGTGTAGCAATTATTAATAGAAATATAACATTGAGCTGATTATGGTGTAGCAAATTGGCTATATTCTTGACATAATGTAATAGCATCCTATGAAGCAAAACGCTTAAACCCAAAATAGGTCGATTGTATAGAAAGGTATTATTACATAATCGTTGACAACAATATAGCCCATAGACTACCTATGGCCGATATAGGCCTATTACTTTCCTAGACATTTCAAATGATTAAACAATCCAAAAACTGTTTTAGGTAATTGTGTAAATACTAGCAATAGGCCAAACCAGTCAACTCAGTTTCACTTTTGATTAGATGCAGCGACACTGGATGTAAATAGTCTGTTTCATCATAACTAATATAGCACAAAATACAACAGACATTTTGATTGGGAAAGAAAGTAAGAGACACTTAGCACTAAGCAGAACAATGCCCCCCCCCCCCCCTCCAAAAAAAGAGAAAATCATAGGCCTTTATTTTTTTACATCATATCTGCTTCCCGTCAATGACAGATTATTTTGAGGTGACAGAAATGGACCAAATTGCGAATTATTGTGAATTCTAAATGGTATTTGAGTTGTGTTCAAATATTGTTATGCTATATATTACCTCTATATAATAATTGTGCATCACCTATCCCCCATAAAAGTACACCCTACACATTTATGGGGTTATACATGCATATCAAATATTTTAGGATCATACACAAAAACCGCATGCAATTCGTTTGAGGTTATATTTGAAAATACCCCTATGTCTTGCAGTAGAGGGATGGCATATTTGCCATCAATGGGGCACTTGATGCATTTCGGCATCACTGGCTCAATAACATGAGAGATTTGGAGAGGTCAGTAAAGGGTTTGTGCGCTTAGAGTGAAGGCCGGGTCCTGAACCGTTCCTGCTAATACACCGGAGATGTAAGTGAAGCAAATGAGCTTGTGCGGAGTCCGTGCTTGTTATCTAACCCAATTCAACTAAACGAAAAGCTATGATCTCAACTTTCATGTCACGTCGAGGTCAACAAGAAATAAACAGGATGGATAGAAATGATTTACCGAAGTATATTTTGTAACCTACACGGTTCGACGGTTTCAGAATGTTGCTGGACAGTTGGCGCCTATTCGTTTTCCTGCAGAAGAGACATTTACAGAAATGGGAGTCCTGTTTGCAAGACAACGGGCAGCTATATTAAGTTATACAGCTGTGCTACAAACTACTAATCTTATCGAATCGTGTTGGGACGTGATTCCTTGTGCACGAGACGAACCTGTATGTCTGCTCTCTTTGTTTAGTCAATCCCTTATGAACGATTAGTTCATTTGAATTACACCAAACCCCCTGGGTATTTGCTCAACGGAGGGCCTAGAGGCTATGTTTGCCGACTACACTGTCTGACAATTTTGCAAATAATGACAATATGTTTCACAAGAGGAGAGGTCAGATTTAAATATTAGGTTCCACTGCATGCACACGGTGGCTTCTCTTGTAGGTAGGTAGTCTATGCCCTATAAAAATTGCTTTTGGGGGCATGCACGAGCAAAATCTCGTTGGTGGTCTAAAGAGCATAGTAGCCTAAATGCATAAATCAACAATTGGAATAGGAATTTACTTGAAACAGTTGTGAAATTAGTAAAGTCTACTGAACTAATCTTAATTTTGACATTCAGGAGAAATATCATGGCACGATGAGATGTCAGGCCTAGTCATTTATGCTTTGCAATCAAATGTAACTTGACCTGTCGCCAAAGACCACCTCTTTACCTGAGAAAACAAGTTAGAATTACTTACAGCAGTGCACCAAAATCACAAGAAGATAGACCTATAATTGACATTCAATTTAGTTATGTATAATAGAGTATTGTTTCAACATGATAACAGGCTATTTAATAAGATACCACACAAATATTTTGTAATATGTTTACTTGATTTAATGGAAGCACTTGGGTATCGTGTAAAATATCATTTTAAGAAAAAGTTGTATTCTAGACATAATCGATTACTATGTGCTATCCGGAAATTCAAGCGGCATCTATATGTAGCATATACGTACTACTTTAAAGCGAATTTAAAGCCAAATATGGACATATTGGTATAAGTATAATAGCAGCTTATTCTCAAGCTTCCTGCTCACGGAGGGCTTTAATTTATTGCTTTACTGTATTTTGATTTTCCCAATGTGTATTTTATGGATTGACCCTTTTATTAACTGCTGATTGTTTTGGCAGATTAGTGCACCAAACTGTTACATTTTTCGCATGCAGTCGTCTAGGTACGTGGGTCTGCATTGTACATATTTCCAAGTGATAAAAGTGTGAGCCTACTCAAGACCCTGTCATCTGCTCCAGTATTCTTTGTCTTTCAGTTCATGTTTCTTAGGGAATGAAATGCTAATACGTTGGGGACGGTGGCTTTAGCTTTGGACTCCGCAGTAGGCTATATTGTTCAAGTGTGGACAACTGTATTGATTAAAGTGCAATCCAAGGATATCAGCAGCCGATATCAAATAAATGATCGTATATAATAATTTAGAATTGAATGGTGTTTCTGTAGGCTAGTAGTAGCAGGAATATAAATTGATACACCTACACCAAGAAATACGTGCATTATCGACACATCTGAAACTTTCAGGTTCTATTTTTATAGCGCATTTTATAGCAAATTAAGCAAAATAATCCATTTCGAAGCGAAATTGGTCAAATGCCATAGTAAGCTGTTAGACTAGTAGACATACCAATGATGAGGATAATAATGATTATAGGCCTATAGCCTAGTATACGCCTATACTGTATGTAGCGAGCCTATCTCAAGGTCATCTTTCTAAGGTGTTTCTATGACACACCTAACAATATCAGGTCCAATCATCTCAAGGGCACACACATCAATTTGACGTTATTCTATTGGCAGGCTAGCATGGTAACTCCAAAAGGAGATAAAGATCTATTTCCAGTTCCATGGTATTTCTACATGTACGGTGTCCCAAATTTGGGGAGCAATATATCGCAGCACAACAGCTCTTTTTATAGCCTATGTTTAGTATTTTTTTTTAATACCATGAGGCAAAGCATCAAGACTGATATGATAGGGAATGGGGTCTTTACATCATTTCCATATCACCTTCTTCAATGTCTTTATTGAACCATTTAATGGCTTAAATGATTAATTATATGAATGTAAATGTTTATATATGTATATATAACCATGTCCTATTGTGATTCTGTCCCCTATTGCTGAAATTAATTGTGAGATATAGTCATGAAATATTTGTTATCAATTATTGGCATGAAAACATCTGTACAAAACAAAGATCCAAAGAATATGAATCTGCTCTCTATAATTAAAGGGTCACTTGAAAATAGATGAATATGCAAAGACATCCACCAAGAACAAGGAAGATTTTATATTCTGTGAAGAAGACTACTTCGCTGGACATGCCTGATCCTTGGCCTGGTGTATTGTGCATGCACTTGAAATGAACTGTGATGGTTCCTTTGATGTGAGCCATTGTATCATGCTAGCCAATTTAGTTTGCAGATGCCATGTGTAATATGACGGCCGTTCACTTCAGCCTCACACAGCTGGGCCATAGCATACTGTGTAAGGAGCATTACAGGAATAGATTGTAAGATTGACTACTGTTCTATTGTAATGAAATGTAGGCTATATCCATTGATTCTTGAAGAATGTACCTTATGAGCTTAGTACAATATGCTGAGGATGTGAAAAAAATCTGCTATTTTGTATATGACTGTGTAATGTGATAGATATTATCACTATTTCAATCAGGTTATTCACGTGTAATATGATTTTATGCTACTGTCTAGTACACCGTAATGAAAAGCACAGCCACAAAGTGCCCAACAGCGAGTATAAAGATAAGTGGCACTTTGCAGTTTAGGTATCGCAATTAAATTGATTTTCTCCCGCCTATTCTTTGCAGCGCACGTCACAATTCATTTAGCAAACCACATAAACACTCAGGAGAGTGATTGCATTTTCATCGAAATCACCCACATCTCTGTCCCAGCTAACTGAAGAAGATTGCCCTCTGCGGATGAGGAAAAATGCAATATTTGAAACGACGTATTGATATTGGGATATTACGAGACTAATCATGTTGTGGGTTCTCTTTTGTGTTAAGGAGAACACTACACAGTCATTATAATGTGAAAAAACAGTTAACGTGGATTTACACCCACCTGGCAGAACATCACCCACAGTTTATCCCTCGTGTTGGAGAATGATCATTAACACTCCCGATGTAAGCTTTATTGATTTTGTGTCGGTCTTATACGGGGGAGTGGTCTCCTGACATGCACCCTTGCTGAATAAACTCTGACTTCTATTTTGTTAATTGCATCCGGAGCTCTTCTCGTTAGGGCCATTCTCTGTGTTATCCCTACCTACCTTGTGTGACTCCCCACGTAATAGCATTAGAGTTTCTAGAAATAAAGCTGTAGGAAAAATATAATTTCTTACTTCCATTTTGTCCAGGTTTTTGAGGTTAACTTCCTCGCGCTAAACTAACATTGCATGAACCTTGACAGAAGGTGGTAGAGCCGCATGCCACGTATACACAGGGAATGTAGTTCAAAATTCAGATTTAGACAAGAACACCTTGAATTGAAGATGCTGTTTTGTGAAACCCTATATTCTCACAACCCTGGTTCATGTCTGTATGCAGTATGACATAGGCCTACTATGTTTGCTAGAAAAATCTCGATTTACCCTCCCTTTTTTCCATCTCCCGTTTTTCAATTTCTACCTATTACTCTGTCTCTGTCCCTCATTCTCTCTCTTCTCCATTTAATCCCCTGCTCTTGTGAAGAGCAATGGGACAAGCAGCTGTGTTCCGGGGCTCTTGGAAAGGCAGCCACTCAAGCCACTCACAGGAGGGATCCAGACCACCTGGCTCCTGCCCTGGCCAGCCCAGCAACCAACTCCCAGCCAGAGGAAGAGGGGGGAGGGGGAGGGGAGGGGGAGGGTAATCGTTGACCTCTTACCCACTAATCTATGAAATCTATGGACAAAATACATTTAGAAGATGCTCTTATCCACAGTGACTGACAGTTAGTGCATTCACCTTACGATAGCTAGGTGAAACAACCACATATCACCGTCATAGTAAGTACATTTTTCCTCAATAAAGCTGTTGTCAGTGCAAAAAGAAAAGAGAAGTGCTTATTTGGGATACTATTTTGAGTGATAGGGTTTCAAACATTTTATAGGAATTGTTCAGTTAGTGATTTAAATAGTTCACCTTACATGCAAGTTACAGCACTGACATCTTTATGGTGAACAAGAGGCGAAAATTCTCCTACATCGCTACCTAGGTATATTCAGTCCAAAATAAAAGCCTGGGGCTGTTGTGTTGTTTTTAATTTACTGAAACCTTTATTTAACTAGGTAAATCAGTTAAGAACAAATTCTTATTTACAATGACAGCCTAACCCGGAAGACGCTGTGCCAATTGTGCACAACCCTATGGGACTCCCAATCACAGCCGGATGTGAGGCAGCCTGGATTTGAACCAGGGACTTCAGTGATGCTTCTTGCACTGAGATGCAGTGCCTTAGACCGCTGCGTCAATCAGGAGCCCCTGAGTGTTGTGTCGTGTTGTGTTTTGTTGTGCCGTGTTTTGTTGTGAGACATGCGTTCTATCCAGGCAACATCCCAAATGGTACCCTATTCCCTATTTAGTGTGCTCAACTTTTTACCAGGGCCAATAGGGCTCTTGTCAAAAGTAGTGCACTATGTAGGGAATAGGGTGCCATTCGGGACATATCCGTTTGCCTGTATAGACTGTGGCATCGGTCAGATTCCTCGTGAAGAGCTCTTGAGAGGGAGTGGACGACCAGCAGCCAGGCAGCCAGGCAAGGCCACGCTTAGACGAGTAGACAAGATTTCCAGAGTGCCACTGTGCCATGGGATTAACATCTGTGCCACTGGCTGCAGGGAATGAAACTCTTGTACGTCCCAAATGGCACCTTATTCCCTATATAGTGCACTACTTTTGACCAGGGCCATAGGGCTCTGGTCAAAAGTAGTGCTTGGTCAAAAGTAGTGCACTAATGTAGGGAATAGGGTGCCATTTGGGATGCAGACCATGTGCTGCTCCAGGCTCACAGAGCATGTCTGTCTGTGGGTATGAAAGAGGTGGAGAGTGCACTGAGGAAACAAGGGATACTAGCCATTGTCCAGGGGAGGATGGATGACGGTTCACAATGCTCCTTCCTGAGGATCTGAGGTTGAAGGAGGCTACTGGAGTCTGCAGGCAGCATTCTTTTACTGGGATACAATGGTCCTTCAGCTCAGGGTTGTCAAATCAACCATTGTATATCACTGTATAACAATTCTATAGGATAAGGCAGCACTATTATCCTTATGAGGAAAGTCATTATCTAGCGTATATGTTATTTATTCTTCCTGCGAAGGATGAGCATAACCCAAAGGACATAGTATGGTTTCAGTGTGGTTATCATTCTGGATCATATATCAGACGTATAGTAGGTGTTTCACTTCTTCATCCCCCCACTGTGTAGGGGAAAAAATGAACACAAAAACATGTGCTTTGTCTTTGATGAAGAAGGGAAAACCACACTTGAAATGGTTATGGTTTAAATCAATAAGTAAAGAATGCTGAATATGTGGAAGAGTTACAGTCAGGACTGAATATCCTACAGATGTAGGATCTTAAATTGAGACAGTTTGCTACAGTAGGAAAATAATCCTGAATCGGCAGGAAATAGGAATTATTATGTGGATTATAATTAATGGAATTAGTTTTGTAGGGGTTGATACATTTTTCGTGAGGGCAAATCAAGTCTGAAATTACAAAATCTTAAAAGTATTTTTAAACCTTGAATACACTACAAGTTCTCAGCAACAGAAGACAGATTAAATTAATATCCTACATCTGTAGTTTTGTCAGGAGGTACAGTGCCTTCAGAAGGTATTCACATCCCTTGACGTTTTCCTCCAAAAATGCATTACAGAGATGTATCACTGGCCTACACACAATAACCAATAATGTCAAAGTGGAATTATGTTTGAAAAAATGTTTACAAATTAATAAAAAATGAAACGCTAAAATGTCTTGAGTCGATAAGTATTCAACTCTTTTGTTATGTTAAGCTTAAATAAATTCAGAAGGTGGCTTCCCAAGTGGCGCAGCTGTCTAAGGCACTGCATCACAGTGCTAGAGGTGTCACTAGAGCCCTGAGTTTGATCCCAGGCTGTGTCACAGTTGGCTGTGACCGGGAGACATATGAGGCGGTGCACAATTGGCCCTGCGTCGTCCGGGTTAGGGAAGGGTTTGGCCCGCCGGGATTTCCTTGTCCTATTGTGCTCTAGCGACTCCTTGTGGAGGGCTGAGTGCCTGCAAGCTGACATCAGTTGCCAGCTGTATGGTGTTTCTTAGCTTCTGGGATAAGCGAGCAGTGTGTCAAGCAGCAGTACGGCTTGCTCTCCATCTTTGCTTCTCCTGAGTCCGTACGGGAGTTGCAGCGATGGGACAAGACTGTAACTACCAATTGGTCAAATAAAAGTTCAGAAGTAAAAATGCACATGCGAAGTTGCATGGACTCACTATATGTGCAATAATCGTGTTCAACATGATAGTGTTTAACCTCATCTCTGTACCCCACACATACAATTATCTGTAAGGTCCCTCAGTCGAGCAAAGAATTTCAACCACAAAGACCAGGAAGGTTTCCAATGCTTTGCAAAGAAGGGCACCTATTGGTGGATGGATTTTAAAAAGCAGACATTGAATATCCCTTTGAGCACGGTGAAGTTATTAATTACACTTTGGATGGTGTATCAATACACCCAGTCACAACAAAGATACATGTGTCCTTCCTAACTAAGTTGAAGGAGAGGATGGAACCCACTAAGGAATTTCACCATGAGGCCAATGGTGACTTTAAAACAGTTCCAGTTTAATGACTGTGATAGGAGAGAACTGAGGATCGATCAACAACATTGTAGTTATTCCACAATACTAACCTAAATGACAGTGAAAAGAAGGAAGCCTGTACAGAATACAAATATTCCAAAACATGCATCCTGTTTGTAATGAGGTACTAAAGTAAAAATGCATAAATATGGCAAAGAAATGATCTTTATGTCATGAACACAAAGCGTTATGTTTGGGGCAAATCCAACACAACACATCACTGAGTACCACTCTACATATTTTTTATCATAGAGAGGGCTGCATCATGTTATGGGTATACTTGTCATCACCAAGGACTAGGAAGTTTTTTAGGATAAAAATAAATGAAATAGAGCTAAGCACAGGCAAAATCCTTGAGGAAAATAATCTGGTTCAGTCTACTTTCCAACAGACACTGGGAGTCAAATTCACCTTTTAGCAGAACAATAACCTAAGCACAAGGCCAATACACTTGAGTTGCTTACCAAGATGACATTTCATTTTCCTGAGTGACCTAGTTACAGTTTTTACTTAAATCGTCTTGAGAATCTATGGCAAGACTTGACAATGGCTATCAAGCAATGCTCAAAAACCAACTTGACAGAGCTTGAAGAATGTTTTTAAGAACCCCTGAAAAATAAACAAATAGTCGTACAGATGTTGTCACTGCAGGTCACCCCCCCACACACACACACCATTCCACCTCCATTAATGCATGTAGGTTCAAATATCACTAGTAAATGAGAACATTCTTGTGTATTCATCCAAGGTACTTTGCCCAACTGCTCCCCTCTGTGGACAAACCACTCCCCTAACAGCTCTCCCATGTGCCCCTGCTGCCTGTTCTAAACTGAATGAGGTGAATGTTGAGCAAAACAAGATTTTTAGACACTCTCGTTTAACTGTTATTTGTCTGTTAAACTAGTCAATGGATATTCAAACTCTTAACCTCTAAACATGATTAGATTTAAATAGAAATGATCAAAATACATTTTGAAAAAAAGATCTCATTAATTAAAGACCTACACCTTCCTGTAACAACAACTGAGGGGAAAAAAACATTTGTCTAAAATGCTCAATGCAAATAAATTAGATTACAATTATTAACTGCTCAAATGACAAAGTCGGTGTAATATTGGTTCTGGGAGCAGGTAAGGGATATCCAGTATAGCCAGTGGTTATAATACAAATCCCCTGTGAAGACTGTAGGCATCTTTATCCTTTTTCATTAAGGCATATACTGCCATCTTGTGGCGAAAAATACTACATAGTTGTTTGATGCTCAGCTGCTGGTGGACTTATTAGAGCCCCACATTGGAGGTGTCATTTGTTCATTTAAAGAAATATTGCCAAATGGTTAATTACTTCATTTAGCTAACATTAGATGGTTAATCCAGAGATTCTTACCTTTGCCTCAATTCATCAGTCTCGTCCCGATCATGGCATTTGTAATTTTTTATGAGACTCACATTAGCAGCTAATTAACATTTAATTTTTGGGGGTAAATACAGGTGAATATATTGATAAAAGACACCTTGTCCTAATGAGATTTACACAGTTATCAAAACTTCACGCCAGGGTAAGCCTACACTAAACACAGCCCCTATTGGAAGTGTTTCTAAAATCCCCTGTGGGAAAAATGTATGGTGGAAAAACAATTGGAAGCATTTCCCTGTTTGACCCCTGGGTTTTATGGGCATTGTGACTCATACTGGGGTACTCTTTAAGGAATGCAAGTAACATTATAGCTTTTAAACCTATTATGTATTATTTATCACTTCAAAGTTGTGCTTGAAGTGCATGATGTGGTCCTTCTGTAGCTCAGTTGGTAGAGCATGGCGCTTGTAACGCCAGGGTAGTTAGTGGGTTCGATTCCCGGGACCACCCATACGTAGAATGTATGCACAAATGACTGTAAGTCGCTTTGGATAAAAGTGTCTGCTAAATGGCATATATTATTATTATTATATATTATTATCCACTGACTACAAAATGTGTTTTAGAAAACTAGTGAGTACAGATATTTTATGTGCGAAGTATCTGAAAAACTGGTTACAAATATTTAGAGATAGAGAGTAAGAGAGAGAGGGAGAGATGGAAAGAGTGGGGTTGCACAGAGGAACCTTAGGATAAGGACCCCCCTCTGAAAAGATGCTGCATGAATTTGTAATTATTTTCCCCCTTGGGAGGTAACAATGGGATGTTTGAAAGCAGACACAAGTTGGGTTTTATTAGGGGTCCCTCCCCATCCCCTCCACGAGGCCAGCTGCCCACACGGAATACAACGTGTCCAACAAGGGTCACAAAAGAGCCAAGTGACAGCCTTTACAAAACCTCAGATACTTATTCCTTATCCTTACTGAGAGATGTGCTGACCAAACCTCCACAGCTGAAATAGGAACAAAAACCTCCACAGCTCTCCATCCACCACTGCCACAACATCCCCTCTCTTTTCCATGCTGTGCAGCTAAACATGCACAGATGCACTCTATTCTATCTTTGTGAATTGAAAAGCAATGCAGTTCTGTGAGAAACTGAGTGAGAAATAATGTAGTTTCAATTGTGTTTATATTGACTATAATGAATTTGTTGCAACAGGAAACATTATTCATAGGAATAGAGAATGTCAAATGGGTCTTTTATATAATTACAACGTAGGATGCTTCGTATTGTCTATCTTCAGAATGTATTAATATCCATACATATACAATCCTATAAACCATACACAGGATTGGGTAGGTTACCTTCTAAATGTAATCTGTTACAATTACTAGTTACCTGTCCAAAATTGTAATCAGTAACATAACTTTTGGATTACTGAAACTCAGTAACGTAATCTGATTACATTCAGTTACTATTAGATTACTTTCCCCTTAAGACGCATTAGAAGAAGAGCAACATGTATGTTACCAATTGAACGACTTCTATTGCAGGATAAAAATGTAAAAGTTTACATTGCTGGCCGTACATGGATGTTACATTTTACTTTATGGATTGGTTATATAGGCTTCTTCTAAACCATCGCTTTCTACTACATACATACATTACTACTACATAAAATTAAATTATATCTTTACATTAATATATATAATTTATAAGTCCAAAAACTGTAGCAACTACAGATTTTAAGTATATCAAAAGAGTGCGAAATTGAGCATTTGTCCATTAGGCCTATGGATGTATTTCTTTCCAGCATGAATTAGACTGAGTAATAGAAGCCAGACTTTTTTTCCACTGGCTATGCAGCTGCTGCAAGAGCGCATTTTCACTGGCTGTCCACTGGTTTCAAAAACAGTGATTAATAGGCAGGTTAAACTTCTTGAATTTAACCATTATTGGGTTCAAATATGCATTTAGATTTGTGAACAGCCATCCACAACAACGACAATCCGTAAAGCGCAAATAGCTAAATGAGAGAGCAGCAGTGTGATTTACATCAATGCGCTATGTAGATATCAACAATAAGTGATTTCTCTATCGCCGTAGACTACACCACTGCAGTCATCCTTAACTCCTAGCGTTTATTCAAGTTGGATAGTCGCACCATTGGAAGACATAGCTTGGACTGTAGCCTACAAAAGTCAATTCCTGCTCTTTTCCCGCGATCCATCAAACACATTTGGTGTGTCGTCATAGGGGTCTCTGGCCTCTGGTCACACTCGCTCAGGTGGAACAAACTTAAACTTGTATCTTTTTTCAATGCTGATTTAAATGTCATTGAGAAAACAGAGAAGTGTCAAAGATTTTTTTCACAAACTTCCTTTCTGAATTTAAAAGTAATCCTGGAAGTAATCATCGAGTATTCTAGTTTTTCAGAAGTATCTGTAATCTGATTACAATATATGTTCTTGTAATGTAACAAATTTGTAATCCCTTACATGTAACGGATTACAGCCTGGCCATACATCCTTTTTCAAACTGGAAACGCAAGGAAAATATAGCAAAATAGTCCTATTTGTTGTAGGCACGTGCATAGGGCGTTTTAACTTCTGAGAAGAAGTTTGCAATAGAGATTCACTTCAGGGTTGTTTCTATTTTTCCTCTGTGATTCAATAGCAAATCTGCCCGGAATTAGATACAGGAAAACATAAAACATGTTTTGCACGATCTGCTACTTTAAAAAAGGGAACTCGTATTCATCTAGTTTTGTGCGTAACTGCATCTATACGCATATAACAATTTTAACAAATAATAAACAAGTTACCCTAAATTAAGAGTCTATTCGATTCCCCTTATTGGACCTGTATAAAAGTAATTGAATGTAGTTTAATAAATGAATAATAACCACATCAAACTGACAAAGGTTTATTCACGGCCATAAATATATAAGTTAAATAAACAGTACACCAAAAAACATAAATTAATTCATAATATGAGCACTTTACAACAGACAACATTTATTTATAACATTCATTTAGCAAACATTATAAAACTAACGGAGGCGTAACATCGTCCAGACCTCATGGGCCACCCCATTATCAACTTTGATGTGAGTAAAATAGAGAGAATCATTTCAATCCAAATCAGGAAAAGTTGTATTTATATTTTTCGAATCAAAGTTATTTGAAGTAGGCCTATCCATCTTCTACCAAGTCCATTGGTACATTTGCGCCAAGTGATGCAGACTGGGCAGTTGTGACAATGCGTCGGGGCTGTAGTGAGAGCGCATATGCAAGTGATGGAGAGAATAGGCGCTATACGCCGAGAGAGGTATTCCAGCCCTGAACGAGGCCTCAAGTTCCTGAGTTTTGCTTGTGTCACACGGTTTTCCATCCCGAATCAAAACCGGAATTGCCACCCGTCTTGGGGACACGAGATGAACCATTTCCATACCCTTCTCAGCGCGTGCTCTCTTCATTTTATACCGGTGATTCTGGAACCAGATCTTCACCTGGGTCTGTGTCAGTCGTAGTGCGTTGGCAAGGTGCTCCCTCTCAGGCGCAGAGAGATATCTCTGTTGTCGAAATCGTCGCTCTAGTTCATATGTTTGCGCTTTGGAAAACAGCACCCTCCTTTTCCTCTTCTTTCCAGAGACGCTGCTGTCAACTGCGGTGTCTTTGTCGATATCTTGGGATTCGTCAGCGGAGAGCTCTGGAGATTTTGGTTCGTTTCGAGAATCAACTGACAAACCTGTTTAAAAAGAAAAATCGTCGGTTTGATTATTATAAAAGATGGACAATAAATACAGTGAAAATATATTTAATATTCCATCATAGCCCATAGTTAATCTGAGCAAAGAATGGAATATATTGAAGAGATTACCTATATAATCTAAAACAATGGCCTATTGGTGACAAGGGCTAAACTATGACGATTACGCGTGGATAATTACGCAAGGAGACTTGCATTAAGCACGTATAATATTACACATTCTGATTACGCATGAATAAACTACTTTAAGAGTAGACTAATAAGTTAAACCCATAAGATATATGCCCAATTAAAATATGAAATTGTGAAAACGTTAATGCAAAGGTTTTTGTTTTCATTAATGGATTATTTGATAACTAATTGAAAGGATGATATGACTAGGAAGTGGACAAATCTATTATATACCTAGATGATTATGAAACTTTTTTAAAGAGCTACTCACGTGAATATTGGATGCGGTTGGAGGAGGCAAGCCATTTTGAGTAGGAATTACCACCACCATCACACAAAAGGCTTTTATAGGGCACATTTCCAGCGTTTTCTAAAGATGGATTTTGCGTCATAATCTCACTAGTTTCCTCGTCGTTCTCATCCTCGGTCTCCTCCGTTCCAGAACCTCCATTGGTGTCAGGAAGATCCAGAAGGTCCTTTACAGAGAAGCCCATCTTTGTGTTGTTGAACGACATGGTGTGAGAAAGTCTGTGGTGCGCGCTGTAAACAGGAGTTCGTATTTATCCCTGCTGCTATGCTGAACCAGTAAAACTGAACAAGAGGACACTATTTCAAAATGAGGTTAAGATGATATTCAGGCCGTGTCGTTTGGGTTAATTCAAGCCAAACGAAGAATGAATCCTGGCATGCAGTATGCTAGTTGTTCACCGCTGGCTCGTCGAGAGTGTTCCAATGTGTTGGTCATGGAGGAGCGCAGGAGTTTATGGAGAGGAGAGGCTCATGGATGCTGCACGACTAGAAGCACTTGCATAAAGGAAGCCATCGCCAGTCGGATTGGTCTATATAAGGTTAGTTAAAACACTGAACCTGCAATGGAAAATGAATCGGAATAAGCCAGGGAAAGACGGAACGCGTGTAGGAGGTCCTTGGAGTCAAGTGGATGAAGAATATTTGTGGGTGTGAAATGCTACGGTTTGGGGACATCCAAATCTCTGTCATTGGTGCTTCGGAAATGTGATGACTGGTATTATGGGACAGATAATTACTGAGATGGGGAGGGGCGTTTGTGCATGTCATTTACACAAACCACTATACTGCATTGCTTCGAACTATTATAATGTATCGCTTCAAAGCAAATACATATCTATTTAGGAGCAAAAAAACTTTTAAAGATGTATGTTATTAGTCTACGTATCGAAGTTTGAATTGTGGGTGTTTAATATGGATAACTCATGAAGACCTTTTAGGTCAATATGTTGGTGCAGGCTTAAGTCAAGTATCCTAGGGCCTATCATGAATGAAACATAGCCTGGCTCAGAATGTTGTTTGACATCTCTACAGGGCGTTTATTGTAAATAGGCTAACTACGTTTGGATAAATACGTTCTAAGAGGAGAAGAATCAATTCCGTGCATACGGAACTTGCAGTAGGCTGAAATTATTCATGCTTGTCATTTTCTCCTTTATTACTATCATCATTATTACCATATTATTACCATATTATATCTTTATTCTGATCACTATAATTATTTGTCTCTGTCATAAATAGCTAACTACAGCATGCATCCATCCATGCATTGGCTAAACTATCAATAGCTACACAATGTAATACAAGTAGCTACACAATGTAATACAAGTAGCTACACAATGTACTACAAGTAGGTTATTTCCCTTTGGAATGTTAGTCAACATTTCTTCATAATAATAACACTTATTTTATTGCAGCAATTTATTTAAAATTCACGGGAAATCGAATGAGAAGCCGTTGAGTCAATATAACACGTAGAATATCGTGCTCATATGATTAAGTTTTAGATCTTTTTATTCTGATGTCTCTGCCCTTTTCTATGCTTCGCTGCCCTCATCTAGTGGGCTATGTGATGTGGGTGACAATGATTCTCGCTCTCAGCGAATCCTCCGGGAGTCCTGGGTGGTCAGGCTAAGCAAACACACGTACAAACCGATTGCTAAGCTGCGGACAATGGGGAAAATGTAGACAAATGTCCGGCTCCTTTTGGAAGTTTTTGTGTAGGCTAAGATTTTGCATTTATTTCGGTTGCAAGATAATAGATGATTGACGCCCCCTTACAATGTGCCGTAACTGTTTGGAATAAATCCGAGGTTGCCCCTAGTTGTCATGGTATTCAACTGCTTTCAATGGACTATCTCTTCATTCATCTTTGACCGCCCAGCCTCGCTACCTCACACACACACACACACACACACACACACACACACACACACACACACACACACACACACACACACACACACACACACACACACACACACACACACACACACACACACACACACACACACACACACACACACACACACACACACACACACACACACACACACACACACACACACACACACACGCACACACACGTTATTATTATTATTGTTGTGTTATAACTATGGCACCGCTTGTGTATTTGTTTGAGCAGTAACAGGTTTCTTAAACTAATTTAGACTGACTGAGAGGCTATCGCTTACAAGACTACTTCACTGATATTTACATGTTTACTATCTCACTCACAGTGTACACACCAGGGGAAAAACAATCTGTATGGTACACACTAGTGCCTATAGGTACTAAAGAGGGTAAACAACTCTCACTGAGTCCATGCACGTTCTGCTCGCCTGCTTCCTGAGATACCAGATCACTTTCTGAAGAGTCTCCCCTTACAATTTACACAACTTTATTCCAGGACAAATACAACCTTTCTGTAATTGATATAGGATGATCAATGGTTTATTAAAGTACACATATTTATGATTTTTGGTGAATGTTTGTAGCCCAAATGGATGTTTGTCAAGTTAGCGGTCAATGTTTGCCAGATTGTAAACCTTATTTGTTATTATTATACACATCATGATACTTACTACTTGGTTTTTGGAAACTACTGAACAATTTTCACCATAGTAAATCGGGCTCAGTCCAAGAAAGAGAAATCATGGCCAAGCAGAAGCTTCTCTGTGTTCTCAAAGGAGCAAACAAACATTCCCAGCAGGTTCTTAGTTAAAGGTGATGTTATATTCTAACCTTTAGGGTCAAAACAAGCCAAGGACATTGGACAAAACAATAAACATCCTTCTTAGGGCCAGGGGAAAAACAGTATTGTGATAACTAAGATATATTCTGACGTTGAGGATTTGTTAGCAGATTTATCAGGCAGAAAGTTTTTATATTTAAAAGACCTTAGTACCATAGTATTCCAAATGTAATGCATTACAACAACAATTAGTTCCATCCTATTGCGGAACTGAATTGCAATGGCCTGCACAAAGAATTGTGAGGCATATAATCACAATAGTGGTTAGAGCGTTGGACTAGTAACTGGAAGGTTGTGAGTTCAAACCCCTGAGCTGACAAGGTACTGCCCCTGAACAGGCAGTTAACCCACTGTTCCTAGGCTGTCATTGAAAATAAGAATTTGTTCTTAACTGACTTGCCTGGTAAAATAAAAAAAAATGTATGTAATTGTGACCTATATAGTATGAGGGCCCTGCCAGCCTTATGCTGGCAGATCCCTGTTTTATAATCAAATCAACCCAGACAGAATATTGAGAGAAGAAAACCAGTGTGAAGTGGTGTCAGGGGCAGAGCTCCTGGGCAGACCTGTCAAACTGTTACCATTACTGGCTGCAAGAGGGAGGAGGAACCAACTGCCTGCCTGGTAAGCACAGGCAAATAAACACACACACACACACACACACACACACACACACACACACACACACACACACACACACACACACACACACACACACACACACACACACACACACACACACACACACACACACACACACACACACACACACACACACACACACACACACACACACACACACACACACACATATATATATATATCCTGATGCCTGGTCACCTTACCCCTATATATATCTACCACTCCAATATACCTGCACATTGTAAATATGGTTCTGGAACTGACCCTGTATATATCTTGTTACTTTCTCATGTTCTTCTTATTTTCCATTCATTGTGTGTTTTTGTTGTACTTTACTTAATTTTATAGTATAATATTGTTCTACTTCTGATATTGATTACTACATTGTTGGAAAAGAGCTTGCAAGAAAGGTATTCCACTGTACAACACAACTTCAAACTTGAAAGCCTCTGTCTGTCCTAAACCAATCCCATCGTTGCCTTTAGAAATACTTCCTAGTCAAAGTTAGGTGAAGAGGGCCACCTACTGGCTCACACTGACACTGGCCTACATCCACCAGTAGTAGTATTCCCCATAAAACTCTTCTCAATTCAAGTTAGCAGGTGGCATGGTCTGCGTGTCGACATGTCAATCATTCATTCAATGATGAAAGAAGATGAAAAGTGTATAGAGTGCAGTGGGTTAAACCATAGGGGTTTCAACAGGAGATGTGTGAGGCATAATAAATTCAAAAATCACAGTTGAAATACTAGCACTGCACCACCTGTGTAATTCAACCCTCTACATCTGCGAAGCATAGAGGTATGCAAAATAGGCTCAAATAGCATGTTTAAATCCACTGTCCGAAAAAGACTAGGTCATGCATTTGGATAAGAACTGTAATTTACATGTTTTTCCAGATGGTGGCGCCTTTGTATCAATACTACACTGACAGCAGGCAGTCCTACAACAGTAAGGGGGATTCTCACATCCTCTCTCCTCAGATCCCTTTTTCTTCCTCATCCCATGGGTTTTGAGAATGGCAATTGACACTCTCCATAAGAAAACGGTTTGCTGTCAAGATGACTGCAGAGCAGTCAAAGGTCTGAAGAGAAAGACTAGTACATTTCCTTCAGATTGTGAAAAACATGTTCAATTCACACATTCAGCATGTGAAATATCCCTGCAATAATGTAGAACAACAAATATAGATTATTGGATGACGCCGTTCTGACAGCAAGCCTGACAGCTTTGGCCTCAGGATAGGTTCATACCAGACAGAGAGAGCAGCCTGTTTAACCTATTGTAGAGAACATGTCCTAAACATCCTGCATCCATGGCAACAATGTTATCAATTTACTCTTCCTTATCTACCTGATCTGAGGCTCCCCTCAGACTCTGAGGCGCCCCTCAGGTTCTCACCACCATGAATGAAGAGAGCACACGTACAGGGGGGAAAAGGAACAAATACGTTTTGGGAAGGCGATTGTGAATTTGATCTGAACAAATAGGTATTTTAAACGGAAATTATTTATCTCTGCTGTTCCCATACAGTTCATTTTTTCTGTACAGCCAGGTCATCCGTGATACAAGTCATTATTCCATATCCATCCCTGTCTGAGGACGTTGGAAGATGACGTGGGAACCCACCACTAGGGGCACTATTATGCGCTATTACCTTCAAGTAGATTTCGGTAAGCATCTACCTCTGATTCCAAAGGTTGCAAGTTCAAATCCAGCGATAGAAAGTTGTTGTTGATATTTTTGTTTTACACCGCTAACCAGCTGTTTCTGCCTGTAGTCTGTTGGTTAAGGCTATAGTATATAGCAGCTAACCAGCTGTTTCTGCCTGTAGTCTGTTGGTTAAGGCTATAGTATATAGCAGATAACCAGCTGTTTCTGCCTGTAGTCTGTTGGTTAAGGCTATAGTATATAGCAGCTAACCAGCTGTTTCTGCCTGTAGTTTGTTGGTTAAGGCTATAGTATATAGCAGCTAACCAGCTGTTTCTGCCTGTAGTCTGTTGGTTAAGGCTATAGTATATAGCAGCTAACCAGCTGTCTCTGCCCTGTAGTCTGTAGGTTAAGGCTATAGTATATAGCAGCTAACCAGCTATCTCTGCCCTGTAGTCTGTAGGTTAAGGCTATACTATATCACCACTAACCAGCTGTCTCTGCCCTGTAGTCTGTAGGTTAAGGCTATACTATATAGCAGCTAATTAGCTGTCTCTGCCCTGTGGTCTGTAGGTTAAGGCTGTACTATATCACCACTAACCAGCTTTCTCTGCCCTGTAGTCTCTAGGTTAAGGCTATACTATATCACCACTAAGCAGCTGTTTCTGCCCTGTGGTCTCTAGGTTAAGGCTATACTATATCACCACTAACCAGCTGTCTCTGCCATGTAGTCTGTAGGTTAAGGCTATACTATATAGCAGCTAACCAGCTGTTTCTGACAGTAGGTGCGGACAAAATGCACAACGAACACTATGCAGCTTTACAGAACTTGGGAGACTGCAATGCTGTCCCTCTTGAGAATATATTAGAATGTAATATATTATAATAGAATAGAACCTAATAGAATAGCATAGAATAGAATAGAACCTAATAGAATAGCATAGAATAGAATATAACCTAATAGAATAGCATAGAATAGAATATAACCTAATAGAATAGCATAGAATAGAATAGAACCAAATAGAATAACTTTAGTTTTTTCTTTGAGGGAACGTTACCAAAAGCCACGTAGCAAAAGTCAGTCCACAATTTTAAAATGTTTTACTCTCAAATGACCTCTTCTGTGGTTACACAGTTCCACCCCAAAAACATGTGCTTTTGAACTGTACTTGATAGGTCACAGAGAGTAGCTAAGAACATCATACTGATAGAATAATTACAGTCACAGGAAATAGGTAGTCTAAATTGCCACCTACACTGGTTTATAAGGAGTGTGTAGCTAAGTGATAACCCATCAGTATACAAAATAATTCTGTAATGACAAGAGTTAAATGTCCTCCTTTTTCTTGCATTACAGTGTAATTATGCACTTTACAATGTACAGTATGTTATTCGTATCAGTGTAAGAACTATTCTTTAGTGACAACTTTGAAGATTATGACTTGAATTGTCTCAAATATGAATAATCTTAACGCTTAGGTCATTTTATTGTAAATATGGGTATAACTGTCATCTAGAATAGAGAACATAACAAATTGTGAGATTAAAAAGGCTGAAATATCTGGGCAGCTATAATTGACACATATCCTGCATTAAAGTTAAGTTAACATGTTCATATAGGACCAGCTTCCCTGACAAAGATTATGCCTAGTCTTGGACTAAAAAACATTCTCAATTAAGAATCTCAATAAAAAATTATCCTCATTGTTAGTCCAGGACTGGGCTTAATATGTGTCAGGGAAACTGGCCCCTAGCGTCTAGGAGTTCCCAACCTTTTCCTTCCGGGGACCACCAAATCACTGTCAAAAGCTCTTGGGGACCACCAGTAGCTGAATGATGGATTTTTTTTAAACATAAATTATATAAATTTGGACAATTTGGCAGTAAATGTAACAAATTAAAAGCATATTATTATTAATATTAACAATTTGCACTGTGAAAAGTAATTAGGGGTCGAAGCAACAAAGCTGGTGAAGATATGTATTTCTTTGTCATTATTATTATTACAGTATACCAATGCCACATGGTGGCGCTATAACACGCAATTGAAAATGATAACTTTGAAAGCTCACACCCCTCACCCAGTGTGACCTAGAATCCTGATATGTGGTGCATAAGTCTCTCTCTTCTCGCAAAGTCCGCCATGATGGATTTCCACCATTTTAAATTTTGTGAAATATCACTTAAATGGGTGGCCGGACTACCACATTTGGTGCCCTGCATACTTGTTTGGTAATCCAACCCTGCTTAAATGACATCTCCTCCAGAACCACCAGATTCAGATGAAACTTGCCATTTTTTTAATTTTATTTTATTTATTTAACCTTTATTTAACTATACAAGTCAGTTAAGGACAAATTCTTATTTACAATGATGGCCTACCAAAAGGCAAATGGCCTCCTGCGGGGACGGGGCCTGGGATTCAAATATAAATAACAAATACAATATAAATATAGGACAAAACACACATCACAGCAAGAGAGACAGCACAACACTATATAAAGAGAGACCTAGGCAGCAACACATGACAACACAACACAGCATGACAGCAACACAACATGACAACACAGCATGATAGCAACACAACATAACAACAACATGGTAGCAACACAAAACATGGTACAAGCATTATTGGGCACAGTCAACAGCACAAAGGTCAAGGAGGTAGAGACAACAATACATCACACAAAGCAGCCACAACTGTCAGTAAGAGAGTCCATGATTGAGTCTTTGAATAAAAACATTGAGATAAAACTGTCCAGTTTTAGTGTTTGTTGCAGCTCATTCCAGTCGCTAGCTGCAGTGAACTGAAAAGAGGAGCGACCCAGGGATGTGTGTGCTTTGCGGACCTTTATCAGAATGTGACTGGCAGAACGGGTGTTGTATGTGGAGGATGAGGGCCGCAGTAGGTATCTCAGATAGGGGGGATTGAGGCCTAAAAGGGATTTATAAATAAGCATCAACCAGTAGGTCTTGCGACGGGTATACAGGGAGGACCAGTTTACAGTTATATTTAGCATCTATTGACGCAACATTTTCCAAACTAGCATATCAAACAACATTCCTATGGGTGTGGTCTTGCACACAAATGCATATAAATTAGGATATTCGTATTGTCACAAAACTTGGTACACATGTTCCAAACACTGTTAAGACTCAACATATACAAGCACATTCAGATGGAGCACACGGTGGTGCTGTAAAGGGCACGTGTTTATATCTCTTGATCTGTTTGACTCAGAGTGATTCAATTTGGCACACATCCTCTGGGATTTGAGTCCAGCTAACCTGTAAACTATGGTTCAGTTTAGTCGCATGCTGGCGGTGCTGGACAGTCAAAACCATTCATGCAAGCTCATTGGCTCATAGCAGCCATAATGTTTGAGCTAGAGGCCTGGAAAATATTTGAAGACATGGGTACATAGATGCTATATACCAAATTTGATGCCAATCGGTCCAGCGGTTCTGGAGAAGATGTTTAAAGTAGTCAACATCATTGAAAATGGTCCAAAATCACTAAAAGGCATTTTGCATGATCTGTTCGATGTTGAGTTCTGATATTTGGCAACTGTGGTAAGGAGTACAGAAGTAGCTCATCCCAGGGCAATATGTCCAATTTGTCCAATTCTATGATGAGCACAGCCTCATCTGGGGGAAGCAGAGAACTGCACAGCCAAGACCTGGCAGTAGGAGGACCCAGTCAGTGACCCCACAGACAGGCTAATGCAACAGGGAAAACATGAGATGGATCTCATCTCTAAATACAGATTATCCAAAAAAGAAACATTGGACTGTCTTTAATTTTGTAGACTGCATGCTAATTGAATGGAATTATATTTATGTAGAACTGTCGATACCAATATTTTCTTGAGAAAATGAAAGGCTTGAAAAATGAATATGTTGCAGAACCTACATTTTCTGAATGCATCACACCTCAGCTCCAAACACACATCACATCAAACCAAGATCATAAATGAACATATCGATCTATTGAGAACTACAATCAAATGACAAAACCAGGAGTGTCTTTCTTTGAACTATGTGCAATGCATACTACAGGTAACCTTTATCAAATTCTTAGCAAAAGATCAGTTGATAAGCACCTGGCTATGTTTGCAGGTGTGGCTACTGTGCAGTACATATTTGCGGTGATGTCTTGCTATTCACGCCCCTTGTCTTGATCAAGTCGTCTGACTTAACTATGAGATCACCATCCCCATAAACATTCAATTTAAAAAAGGAGGCACAGAGATTTTCTCAATAAAATAAATAAATAAAGACAATTGAAACCATACCAGTTTAATGGGTATATGCCTACTTTCAGGGACAGGCCTTGTCGTTTAAATAGAAAATAACCTCCCAGTATGCCCATATAGGACTATCTCACAAAACAAAACACTTTTATCTTTTAAATGATAAATGATAAATAGGCCTACCTGTATCCTATATTCCAATGCACATATATCAGGGAAGATCAATAGTTATATCAATTGTAATGAATATATGTGAAACAATATAAATGTAAATAAATAAATATAAAGAAAACAACACCCACGTCTTCTTGCTGAAAATAGGCATATAACGAAAAAAAAACTGTTGCATTTGTTTATAGGTAAACAAGAAATCGTGTGGACCAATAAACGATTTACATAGTTCTTCAGAGGAAAAGAGTGGCAAAGACCAAAATACAGTACATGCCAAATATGTATCATTACCACTGTAATTAGCATGGCCGGATGAACAGCAATGTATCCTTAAAAATAGATTTACCGTAAAAATAAATCAAAACAGACGTTTGTCACAGACCCTCTGGGCATTCAAAAACTTCAACATTTTGCTTTTTTTGTTGGTGTGAAGAGTAGGCTATACATGTGTTTGAAAGACCAATCATAATCAATCAATTGAAATCAGTTTGCATTTCAATAAGCCATACGATGTATTGGAAAAGAAAAGGTTCCAACTTCACGACGCATAACAGCAATAGTCTTAAGTAGCCTACGACAGAAAGATGTAGGCCTCACATACTGTATGCGCCACATCATAATAGGCTAATCCATCTGCCATGTGCCCAATGTATCACATAGCCTTAGCCATGAGTAACCATAGTGGCCTAATCATCACTCACTCAATCAAGCACACCAAAGATCTCTCAAATATCGAGTCGCTCTGGATAAGAGCGTCTGCTAAATGACTTAAATGTAAATGTAAATGTAATGTTCGAATAGGTCTGTAGTAAACCAGAAATTGCATAGAAAGTGTATGAATTGAGTGTTTTTTCCATATGACCATTGTGCGCAGATTCAATTAATTGCAATTAAGGGGTAGGTAAATATTGCTTTTTTCAAACTAAAGTGCAGATTTTTCATGTGTGTTTAGCATAAATCTTTATTGGGTCATGACTTCCAAGTCCACGTTTCATAATTGTGGTAACTTTTCGGATGGATAAAAATGCTAATTAAAAATGCTAATTACTAATATATAATGCAAGCTTGTATCACAAAAAATGTCATAGCATATGGTCAATCAGTAAATGAATTAAAAATAATGGCCCATAATTACATGTTAATTCTATCCATTGTAATAATCAAATAGGCCTATCTTTAAACAGAGTATATTTATCCTTGTCGTGGAGAACAGCTTTTTGTTTTGGATTTTAATTTCCAATTTCCATGTTTTCTCCGAGTTCCAAGAGTGTAGCCTATACTCTAAAAACCGGAAAAGATTCGGTGGAGTAGCTAGGCTAGATACACACGGAGGAGGAGACCAATGAAATGGGGAAAGAGCCTTGAGCACAGCCAACAAGATTGACGTAATGGATGCGTCAAATTAATCTGCGCACACTTGAGCCTTCGGGATGGACACATTTCCCCTTATGGGACAAAGATCACTTCAGCCCCTTTGCCCAAACTCGCCGTTTTAGATCATCTTACCAGAAATGAAAGAGCAGAACTGAAGGAAAAACGCACAGAAAAACCATTTTCCTCATCTCATGTGCAGAAGGGTGAAGACTGCACTTTTCGACCATTGGCAACTGGTAGAGGAAAACATCTCAAACCAAAAGCAATGGGTAAAGTCATTATTCATTTTGCATGGATCTTTGACTCGTCAGGAGATCATGTTTGCATAAATAGAGATGTGAATGCATTAGGTTTTAGCTTTATATTGTAGCCTACTAGCGTGTCCTTAAATCGTGAGTCCTTCTATCATTCCAGTGGCAGTGTCCATGTCTCCATTTTCATAGGCTATTTTAATTTTCAGACACATTTGGAGTGAACTGCTTGACGATGTTTGAGAGCATAATAGGTTAGAGAACATTGTAGTTGAGAGCCATAACAGCCTGAGTGATATAGATGGAGAGGGAATGACTTTTCGGGAACTTGAGTGTGCATTGTGCTAGGCTAGGCTAAACAGGCTATTGTTTAAAACTCCGTCATGTTGCTATGTCGAGTCTATGCACATCAATGCAATTCCGTATTTGTTTTTTGCAGATCAAACATATGGAGAAGTAAACCAGCTTGGCGGGGTATTTGTCAACGGGCGACCTCTTCCAAATTCGATCCGGATCAGAATCGTGGAATTAGCTCAACTTGGAATACGACCCTGTGACATCAGTAGACAGCTTCGAGTATCTCATGGCTGCGTGAGCAAGATACTAGCGAGATATAACGAGACGGGTTCGATATTGCCCGGTGCCATAGGAGGAAGTAAACCCCGGGTCACAACACCCAACGTGGTGAAAAGCATAAGGGATTACAAACAAGGAGACCCTGGAATTTTTGCTTGGGAGATCAGGGACAGGCTTCTTGCAGATGCAGTTTGTGATAAATATAACGTTCCTTCGGTTAGCTCCATAAGCCGCATTTTACGCAACAAAATAGGAAATCTTTCTCAGCCGGGCCAGTATGAGAACAGCAAGCCAACCCATCCTCAGCTATCCTACAACCACATGTACCCGTACTCATACCCCAGTGCAATGTCACCCACTGGGACTAAAATTGGCAGCGGTCACGGTGTACCGATCACAGCTGGCCATGTCAGCCTCTCCCGTCATGGATGGCCTTCGGTGCACACAGTCAGCAACATTTTGGGCATTCGAGCCTTCATGGACCCCTCAGGTAGGTGACAAAATCAAATATTGTGCATGTATGTTACTCTTGAAGCTGAGTTGTTTTCTCATAGACAGCAGCATTGTCCATTGAGCGCTCAAATTAATAACATTGGTACATTTTTGCATCCGTCAGTGTGGCTTGTTAATCACACAGATATTTCAGATGATTTCACATTAATGAGAAACAATTTAAAACAACAAACGTATAGTCAACATCAGTGATATACAAATATAATAACGATATAGGCCTAACTGTAAATAGTGAGAAGTTCATATGGGCTGAATAGGCCTAATGTATAATTTTGGAATGGACGAAAGTTTAAATAATATTGATAAAGGAGCCAAATGGCGCATCTCCTATAAACTATAAATGCAAAATCATCTTGAATTTTGTCGATGGGGAAATAGCCGTACGTATAGGCCTATCAGTGTGAGTCCTACTTTGTGGTTTGGCCTATTCATATTTCTACAACGAACTCGTAGTCTATTGTGAACGTTAATTAGGCTAAACGTCTTATTTTATGTCAGATATCTTATTGTTTCTCTTCAAAGTATAGCATTATAATCGCATGAGACCAACAGGTCCAACAGGCCAGACTACAAACCTATAGGATTTACATCAGCAATAATGTAATATAATATGTTGTTCTAAAATCTCAAGAATTTACAAAAAACATGGCATTAAAAACGTTGTGGCCACAAACATTCGATCTGATTTTAATAAAATAAAGATTGGTTGAAGTGTGTGTTTATCAGATAATTTCCCCAAGAATTTAATAAAAAACATCTGTTTATCATAAAATGTTCACTACCATCCTGTATTTTAGCAAAAGGAATGTTCTTAACACAAGAGCTAGAACCCAAAATACATGGTTTAAAATGCTCAACTAAGTTGGCTTCATATCGAATAAAAACGTACATTGGTTTGTTAGCCTAATAATGTTATATTCTACACTGAAACATTTTCCACAGCCATTGCTGGAGCAGAGGGGTACCAATCAAAAATGGAGGAGTGGGCGAGCGTTAACAGAGCGACTTTTTCCTCTGCCCATGGCGTCAACGGAATAGAGAAATCATCCCTAGAGGCAGACATTAAGTATCATCAGGTACAATTATGAAACAAATACACAAACAACGAATATGTTCATAGTTTGATCAGAATCCGTTTCCACAAGATGTCCACTGTAAATATATGCATACATATCAACGTTTTGGGGCGTTTTGCTTCGCTGTGCTTAAACGTTTTTTTTTTCTTCCGTTTTTTTTCAGTCTTCTTCAAACCTATCTAGTTATGTACCTGCTTGTGCCTACTCTCCCCCAAACCAATACGGGGTGTATGGTGGGCCAGCAGCTAACTACATGACAACAGGACACCACTGGCAGTCTCAGAACGCAAGCCTGGCCCACCCCAACAGCGGAGCAACCATGCAAGGTGGAGACCTCCACACGGCAATGTCTTTCAAACACTCATCACGAGAAGGTAACTAACTAAGCAAGTCGTTTTTTAGCTTTCAAGTCTTCCAGCGGATATTTTTAATAAAGCACAATGACACACATATATGCAGCTGTCAATCAAAAAAACAGCTATTTTTAAATGCAACTCGTAAAAAAAAAAGATTAGGCCCCGTGGGTCTAAACCCGACGAGGATGGGTTTAATTAGGTGCTCGAGGATGACAACGGTTGGCATTTAGATCATGTTGTATTTTATATAGGCCATAGGCCTAAATGCTACATACAACGGAAGCTTCGGGCACAAACAACAGAGCAGGCTGTGTTGGGCGACTGATAAGGAAAAAAAAACATTGAGTTCTTTGAGAGAAGGTTACTTTATTTACTGTGCAAGTCATTATGGTACCAAGCCAGTGTAAATGTACAGAGTAGTCCTTCAGCAATAGCATTTCATACCTTCAGGTGATGACTGTAGGCCTTTGGTGTAGGTGGCCTTGAAGAACCTATTAATAATAGTTGAATTATATGATAGGTATTAGCCTAACGATATAGACCACATTTTTCCAAACGTTTACATATTCATTAAATAATGGTATAATTAGCTAGCTATGATGTTCAAATTATGTCTATTTAATTTGCGAATACATTTTAGGCAAAGTTATATATTCCTCTGTTTCAAGGGTTGTGCGTGCGTTTGCTTTTCAACGACGAGTAGTCCTGTAGGGAAGGTTTTGCATTGATAGACCTACATTTCCACAATATCATAACCTTTTTTTACGGATAAAAATGTAATTGAGGTAATTTGATATAAATGACAACAGCCATGCAATTAGCGGTGTCATTTCCAACCACATTCGACTTCATTTGAACAAAAAGCCTATTAAAAGATAAGCCTATTAATGTTAAACCAATCAGTATAATTCTAAATTAAATATTTGAGTAACCTACATTATCCATACCCTGCTGTTTATCGTAGGGCAATAATTTTGATATCAGTTACATGCCTGCTTATACTTTTGTGAAGATAATATTTGTGTGAAGAATTAAACATTGCTACATATGGTAGGCCTCAAATTTGTCCAGTGCGATGGACACATTCATATAATTCCATCCCCGTTTAATACACCTAGGTATGACAGTCCAATAACCTCGATCTCTATCAGATGAGAAACAAGTCTAGGTATCTAATCTTGCTAGGGCATTGAGACCTGACCTATAATTGACATGATTTTGTGTGCTCACTGTTCTGAATTACGACTTATTTGTTCCAGAAACATACTGTATCTGTTGTTTGTTTTTCACAGGAGACAGAAAACCTCACAGTCCCTTGATCAAGCACCAGCACGAGGCGTTGAACATACACGGACTCTCCCTCCCGACCTCAGCTTAATGACCCAACGAACCCAACGGACGGTCAAGCTCTCTTCAAATAGGCAATGTACAGAAAATGCATACAATTATGGGCGAATTTTCAATAATTCCACCAGTAAGTGAGGAACATACATTTCAAACGTTATTCAGTGTAATTGCATTGCAGTTCAATACAATTGTAAAATAATCGAATGTAGACATGAATGTTGTTATAGTCTTGTTCACCTGCATTAACGCAGTGGTGTTGGTTAGGACTTCATTATTATATATTTTGTATTTCACTCATCCAAAACTCATCCCAAATCGAAATTGCGTAAAACTAATTATGTAACTTCCCCGAGGTCACATTGTTTCCACGACGGATATGGCTAATAGGCGTGCATGCTGTGTGTGTTCAAACAAACATTTGTTATTATGGACTGAAAAGGAAAGTTCAAAATGTGAACAATATCATGTATTTGTAATTTTGTAAATGACATCCGCAAAAAGTGTATTATGTATATTTTTTATAACTGTGCTTAATAAAGGCCTGCTAAACGGGAAATGCCTATTTCGACATATTTGGATTTCCCAAATTCATGCAGCTTTGCCCCTATTTTTGGCTACTGGTCAAATTAAAATGAATGAAATTGTGATTGGTATAATAACTTGAATGGTTTAGTATAACACCTTTTCTCCTGAGGTCTCACTCTGTAAACCTTTGACCAGATGCTACCACCCGGACAGATTTGATTTATCTCTCACTCTATCTGGGTACGGACGCTGACCGCAATATAGTTACCAAACAATTAGTCAAAAATAAAGACCTAAATGCACTTCTTATTTGTGGCACCAGACCATGACAACAATCATAGAGTGGCACCTCTATTGGATAGCCTATTCCAAGACAAACACGAAACACCCGATAATCCAAGAATCAACACACAGTAGCATCTGATCAATCGAAACATCAGGTAGGAATGCAAGTCATGCGTGCGCAACTGCGGTTACGCACCGTTTGCGTCAATAATCATAGAAGGATATAGGTACATCTAAAGCTAATAATGCTACGCCGAGAGTAGCATTTATGACACTTAAATTTGATGTTTGTAAATGTTGCTCAATTTGGGACAGCATACTGTGTTGTCTTCAATCTTCAGAAAATATTGGAGCCTGGATTTGAGAAGTTGTTGACTGTGAGCAAACTATCACCAACCGATGAAACCATGCAGACTAGCCCCATCCCAGCAACGTTTTTCCATATGCACATTTGTTTTTTAATATTTGTTTATTCCAGTTTACAGTGTGCATCTGTTCAACTGAATTTATATCAAAAGTGTATTCGCCAATTCAATCGGTGGGAGCTATAGGCCAAATAGCTAGAAAGTGTAAACTAAATGCTTCATCGAAATCGAAAAGATTATCCTATATTATTATCACTTAGGCCTAACCTATCTACTTTATTCTATTCTATATCACGTTAGGAGTGTGCATGGTAGTTCTACTTGATATAACGTAGCATATTGAAATGAATCCAACTCAAACCCTTCTCGAAATATTACAAGGCTACTGAAATTCATTATCACTACAAGGACGTATTATTGTGAGTAATATGTACATGAACATTCATGTATTTATCTATATAACATTTATGTTTTAATACGATAATATGTCATCCAACACATTCATGTGAATTATAATTATTATTGTTATTATAGTTATAATATTATAGGACGTTCTTGTACAAGACTAAATATATATTAACTTCTCGCCTGGTTATGTAAGATTTGTCATTTTATTTAGCCTTTATTTAACTAGATAGACCTATGTCTTTAAAAATAATACTTGTTTAAGGTCATAGATTTGACAACATTTCCAGGATGAACACAGAGGCCTAGTTGAGCTTTTGAGGCATAAACAGAGAGCAATTTAGGAATTTTTATATATGCATATAGGACTTAAAATACTAACCTAGAAAACCTTATGAAAATAGAGTTAGTGGAAGTGGAAAACATAGTTTTGCTAAGCGCTTACTTTTAACAATCCCTAGTCTGCAGTTTGTCTGTGCGGTGGCTATAACCCAGTCCAAAGCCAAGCCACAGACCTCTCCAGGATGAGAACATGTGGGACATTCTGAACAGAAATATACATAACACAATCCAGGTGCCGCTATTTCAGCTTTGTTGTTTGAGTTTGTTTATCCTTACATCCATATTTTGTCAAATGTATTTTTTATCATCCAAATGAACATGTTGGTGAAATGCGCTTCAAAGTTTCGATATTGGATTGAGGTAGTTGTCAGATTATGTCATGTACTGGATAAGAAACTAACTTTAACAAAAGGTCTTGTGGGATGCTGTACTCAGGGTGAGCAGGTTGACTGTTTGGACAATAGTCAGAAAGACAGACAGGAAGTCGTTAGCAGCAGGGGCATGTAAAGAGAGACGTGTGTGGGAGGGTTACCATGGACACCTGGTGATGGACATCAACACAAAGGAAGGGGAGCTGCAGCATGTAGCTTCATCCATCACAGTCCAGTATGTCTCCTCTGCAATCAACACCACCTCACCACCCCAAAGTAGAAAACGATGCCTGTCCTATAGGACTGTTGAGACAGGTGGAGGAGAAAATATATGGTGTTTGCAGACCCGTATACTAATTCAATGTATGGACCTGGGTATGTGTGTCCTTATGGATATTTCTGTGAGGTGTTATGGTGTGAGTCAAGCTATATGTCCTGTAAATGTACACGTGCTTTCATTCATTAGGCAAACGATCTGACTGTGTAGTAGGCCTATCCTCTCAGAATGTATGCAGTATCTTAACCTGAGGGACTATTCTCAATCTCCTTCTTAGTGTTCAATCGGCTGCTATGCCAAATTAGAAAAGTAAAACTGTCGTCTACAGTGTTGAGGCAAGTAAATGTCGTACAGATGAGATGAAATTAAATAGAATTATCTAACATGATCATTTCCTGCTCATAATGTTTGTCTGACTAGTAGTAATTCTGCAAAAATTCAACACATATTTACTCAACGATTAGCCCCATTTGTAATAGCATTATTATATCAAGTGTGTGTGTGGATGTAGCACTCTGTGAGCTCCCAGCCTCTAATGCAGGAGAAAAGGTTTGGATTTTGTACCTATATATTCAACATTTTCTCACCATTCAAAGTCTATATTGATGTTTTTTTGCTGAGGCTAGTCCAGTAGCCTCCTGTAGACAGGTAATGAGCAATGTAAGGTGATCCTCCAGCAAACAGTTACTGCTGAATGGAGGTATGTCATTACTGGGACAAGTCTGAGCCTTACTGAGCACACGTCTGACAGAAACACTGGGCCTGAGACGAAGCACTGCTCCGTTGTTTACAATAGTGGCTGAGAGGGGCTTGAGTCATTGAGGATGTTGATAATGCCCCTCTCTCCCTCCCTGTCCCTCCCTCCCTCTCTCTCTCCCCCCCTCCCTGGAACATCCCCATTGCCTACTCTGTGTGCCGTAAGGTGAGTCAGCAGCTTTCATTTTGACAGCCCATGACTTTGATTGACTGACTGACTGACTGCCCACACAACTGAGCATATCATCACTGGCGGTTATTCTGAGGACAACATCAATACACACACACACACACACACACACACACACACACACACACACACACACACACACACACACACACACACACACACACACACACACACACACACACACACACACACACACACACACACACACACACACACACACACACACACACACACACACACACACACGTTTGTATTGTACACACAGACTAAAATAATGTATCCTGTAAGTACATCTAACAGCATATGGTTCTCTTGCCGTCATATCAATTACGATGTACCTTTATGTAGGGTCGTAAGGAAGCATATGAATTCAAACAAACAGTTTTTCTCCACGCCCTGAGGCAGGGCCACATTCATCTCTGCTGTGTCAAACGGTATTATAGTACAGGGCACACCTCCATTCCAAGACACACTGTCTAAATGTCTCCCTCTCAGCAGCAAAGAATCAAGGCGCCAGGACTAAGACTGGCGGCAGAGCATGAAACCACAAGCCACCTTCTGCCCCCCGCTAGAGATGTACACGCTGCTCTCAGTCTGCACACACAGCCCAGATTTAAGATATTAGTAAAAGGTCAAAAGTAATATAATTTAAATAAATTCAAATGTAATTCATTTCAGAATACTGACCAAAAAAAGGTGTATATTCTTCATTTGCACACAAAATATTTATATATACGATGGTGTCTTTTACGCTAAAAAGTGGCAAACCTAAAGCAATATCTATCTGATGGTCAAGACCTTTAAAGCAAACACAATCCAATGCTAAAAGATATTCTTCATGGGGAATGCTAGCAGCATACTGCCGGTCAGCCACCATCTTCTCAAGTGACCATGCCTTGTCTCGGGTTACTGGGTTCATTCTCGGGCCCTCAACAAAAGGTATGTGTCAGGAGAGCTGAGGAAGTGCTGCTGTCCACCTCTTCCTGAGTCCTTTTCAAAAGATGTCTGACGTTCAAAGTCAGCTCTGACCCTCTTTTCATCCTTTCCTGTGGAAATTTGAGGAGAGAGCAAATAAACGCAGGTGAGTCTACCAGACAGACGTCCCAAAACCAGGGGTCAGCATTTCGGCTGCTGCTTGAGATACAATGTTGTCCCACTCCTCCTGTCTTCTCATAAATTATCCCCATCTTGATAATCCTAACATTAGCATGAGCCAATAATTAAGAAAAGTTTATGGGAAATCTGGACGATTCAACCGTGTGTGTGTGTGTGTGTGTGTGCGTGCGTGCGTGCGTGCGTGCGTGTGTGTGTGTGTGTGCGTGTGTGTGTGTGCGTGTGCGTGTGCGTGTGTGCGTGTGTGCACGCGCGTGTGCGACTGTGTGTGACTGTGTGTGTGTACATTTGTGAGTGTGTGCTTGTGTGTCACTCCTACCTCACTACCACCACCAGCAGAATTGCTCAATTTGGCTGTACTGTATATAGACTTTTGTGCTTGTTTGTCTAGGGGAATGATGAACTTGCTTGTAGTGAATGATAGGTGCGTGACTAAATGTTATGTCGTTCGGTCTGAATGCATGGTTGCTTCTCAGTCAGAACTAGAATACAACTCAAGAGATGCATCTATCCCAGAGTGACGTACCCACCACCAAACACCTCTCCAACTAATTACTCTGAAACAGCAACACCATTTTGTGTTGCAACCACGGAGCATCAGCTATCAATTATGACAGATTAACCTGTCAGACTAAAGATAACTCTCACCCTTTTGTTCCCCACAGATGACGCCATCTTAGTTTTTGAAATATACCACATTTCCTGGCGACAATACCATTATATAATCTCAGAAATATTCACCTACCTTCAGGGATTTACAAATAATAGAAGTCCCCAAAAGGTACCAACAAGATCTCCAATCTCGTTTAAATTTGTTTGTAGTCCTGTGATACAATAATGTATGCAAGAAAGAGTTGGAGTCTCTGTTCTGAGACAACAGTGACTATGTCTCTGTGAGGCTCTGAGAGAGAGTTCTAATAATTCTCTCAGCGTTTTCACATCTGAGATTTAGTCTAGTCGAAAACCCAGTCCAGCACCACGCTACACTACACTATACACACTACACCTCCCTCCCTCCCTCCCTCCAATGACTGGCCCCACTTCTGGGTTCCATGTATGACATAATTTCCTCTCAGCACTCCCAGAGAGTTCTCTGATCTCTTGTTCAGATGCCAACAACGTCCAGTAAAAGATGCACCAGGGTTGGCACTGCGCTGCCAGGGCTTTTCCTTATTTCATGAACATAACAAGCCAAACTTCAGAAAATGACTCTATGTGTGACTATATTAAGGAAGCAAGCAATTTATTGAAACAACAGTGAATGCACAACAAACTGTGAAATAATGAAACTACATCAATTAAATAGGTTAAATACTTATCTTACAGTTCATGATCTAATTTTTGAACTTTTAAATATTTTTAGGAAAATACTAAGACACTTAAAAAAATTGTAATAAAACACTTGTTTAGGTCAAATACAGATTCAAAACATTTAGGCCTGGACACACACCCTCTAAACCCACCCTAAGTTTAATTTTATCACAGTATTAATATTTTCATAAGAAGCTAATCGAAATCTCATACATCATGAGGTTACAAGAAAAATAAGTAATGAATACAGATATTTTTTGTACCAACTTTTGTACCAACACTGTGGTTGAATCCGATCTCTCAACAAGACATAAAATAAGAAAATCACTAAATTATGAGAAATGGTCCAAGTTTATCCTGATGTTCCCCTTAAAAGTATGTTCGCAAAAGCATATTGCAAACCAAGCCCAACTTGTTTTTCATACTGTTAAAATCACAAATACGTAGTAGGGTTCGGTAGCTCAACTGAAGTATCCATTTTTGTGTGCAAACACAACAGCTTAGCAAAGGGCAACGTTAGATCAGAGATGGTGTCCATTGATCTCGCCTTGGTTACTGGCCTTGAAAACCTTCTGGAATGCCTCTACTGTCTGATAACATCTTTAATGTACACAAGGCTACTTACTGACTGATAGCCATCGCACGAGAGAGAGGGGAAAGAGTTCACGTTTTTCAGGACAATCACAAATTCCATCAGAACTATCTGGATGTCTTTCACATTGCCACACGCCCTGCCAGTGCCCCTATAATTGACCTCAAAACTCCCCAAATGAGTCTGAGCCAGGAGCCACCACCCAGGAGCCACCACCCAGGATTCGCCTGCCAACGTCATCCTTATTTTCTCCTATCAGCACCTCTTTGTTGCCATGCCGATGGAAGTTGGAGATAGTGCCGTGTGAGTGGCTTGCCCCCAATGGCTAAATCAGATCGCCATTGCCGGTCTAACCCTGGTACAACGCTGACACACGCATTATGTTTCTAAGCCTGCGTCCCAAATGGCACCCTTTTCCTTTATAGTGCCTTACTTTTGACCAGTGCAATATATAGAGAATAGCCTATTGCCCTCAAACTCAACTCTGGATCTCAAAGACAGTTCCACTGTGTTGTTTTAATTGTGCGCCCTCTAATCAGGGACTGATTTAGACCAGGGGGTGCAATTACTTATCAGGTAGAACAGAAAACCAGCAGGCTCCGGAACTCGTAGGCTAAGCGTTGAATAACCCTGGCCTCCTGTATTTAGGGTGTCATTTGGGATGCATCCCAACTCAACAGTGTGTAGATAATTTAACACACTCCCAAGAGGACATTATCACTGACTGGAGCCAAAGACTGGGAACAATTAGCCCAATACTGGAAGAGAACTGGAGCCGGAGTCAGCATTATGTCTGTAATCCTAATCACCAAGCAGAGTAAAACAGGGGCGTTTACAGGTACAGTAGTATCGTAGCTAGCACAATATGTCTTCACAGACATCTACATAAATGTTCTAACCTCGCATCCAGCAGCCTCCTGGATGATGCTTGAAGTGCTAGTTCTAGAAACTGAGCTATTCTGACTGCGAGTATAAGGACTTGGCCAATCACAGAAGAGAGAGCGAGAGAGAGAAAGAGAGGGAGAATGATAACCGCAGTGATTAGTGAACATCATAGGCAGATCTTGTCTGGTTCCCAAATGGCATCCTATTCCCTACATAGTGCATAGTGTCCACATGGAACCAGGTCAAAAGTAATGCACTACATAGGGAATAGGGTGCCGTTTTGGAGGCAGATCTTTTCATGGCGTATGACAGCGTGACCAGTAGCTATATGCCCGATAAGAATGATATGCTTTGTTTGGCCTGTAAGGAGTGCTTCACTGGAGGTGGCTGAGTTATCGGACAGCGGGGGAGATGGAGGGATAGGCCCCAAACATGTCCACAACGTCAGCCAAAGTGAAATGCAATCAAATCAAATGAAATTTGATTTGTCACATGCGCCAAATACAACAGGTATTCCTTACTGTAAAATGCTTACTTATAAGCCCTTAACCAACAATGTAGTTTTAAGAAAATAGAGTTAAGAAAATATTTACAAAAAAATGAACACAATGATATAACAATAACGAGGCCATATACAGGGGATACACCGGTACCAAGTCAATGTGAGGGGGTACAGGTTAGTCGAGATAATTTGTACTTGTAGGTTGGGGTAAAGTGATTATGCATAGATAATGAACAGAGAGTGGGGGGGGTCAATGCAAATAGTCCGGGTGGCCCTTTATTAATTGTTCAGCAGTCTTATGGCTTGGGGGTAAAAGCTGTTAAGAAGCCTTTTGGACCTAGACTTGGCGCTACGGTACCACTTGCTGTGCAATAGCAGAGAGAACAGTCTATGACTTGGGTGACTGGAGTCTTTGACAATTTGTTGGGCCTTCCTCTGACAACGCCTAGTATATAGGTCCTGGATGGCAGGAAGCTTGGCCCCAGTGATGTACTGGGCCATACGCACTACCCTCTGTAGCGCCTTATGGTCGGATGTCAAGCAGTTGATATACCAGGCGGTGATGCAACCAGTCAGGATGCGCTCAATGGTGCAACTGTAGAACTTTTTGAGGATCTGGAGACCCATGCCAAATAGAAATGTATGAACTACAGTATTGTTGTGTGACTCGGTTATTCAAGCACAAATCATTAAAACATTTTTTGTAATAGAGCCATTTTCATTCCAAGAGAGGGGCATTTAAAAAGGTGAGTAGATCATTTAAATGTGCCTGCAACAATATACATACTATACTGAAAAGCAACATTTGTCTGCCTCTTTCTGTGTCATAGAGGGGCTCCCAGGGCATGTGACTTTACAGCATGTAAGCAGCGTGGCACCTACAGGTCTCAGGAGAGAGGGGTTGCGCCCCAAATGGCACCCTATTCCATATACCCATACGGCTCTGGACAAAAGTAGTGCACTTTATAGGAAATAGGGTGCCATTTGGGATGCAAACAGGGGCTTTACATTACCTGTGTCAGGAAATCTGAGAGCTTCATGTGGCCGGAAGAGCCAACCATCCCTCTCCTCATCCTCAGCAGAACTATTTTAAAAGCTTTGCACCCCTAATCCCCAAAACAAATATTTAGTGAGTTTCTCTTGATGCCACAAAGCCCAGCTTCTCCAGTCGATCCTAAAGATTAACAGCCTGGGACAATGATCTGGTGGTCCTATTGGACAGAGGTCAGGGTTGAAGACCGACCAATCCCATAGCCAAACATGACCATTAATGACAGGTTGGATCTACTCTGTTAACATTCCTCTTCAGTTGGAGAGCTTCATTACAGCTTTGTAACAGACAATCTGGTGAGGATACAGATCTTTGTTGTTTTTTCAAACCTGATGCCATGCTTTGTGACACTCAAGAAACAACTGGTACTGTATAATTAGAAAGGTGTTGTGAAGAGTTAATGGAGATGCGGTAGCGTCCCAAATAGCACCCTATTCCCTATATGGCACAACTTATAACTAGGGCCCATTGAGAATAGGGTGCCTGTATCTCACCTGCAGGTTTTATATATTCAACCACAAGCATCTCATCCCTGAGCAATCTCTCATCTCTCTCTCTCTATCTCTCTATCTATCTATCTATCTATCTATCTATCTATCTATCTATCTATCTATCTATCTATCTATCTATCTATCTATCTATCTATCTATCTATCTATCTATCTATCTATCTATCGACAGAGATGTGTATCCACAGTGTTCGGATGGCTAGGGATGCACTGTTTTCTCCCAGATCACCAGAACTGAATGGACATTGTGTGAAGACTGGGGAAAAGAAGGACTTATCTGAATGAGGGTCCATTTAAGATGTAGGGAGAGGATTAGGATGTTTTCATTTCTGAGCCATCCCACTTGGGTGGTACAGTGGGAAGCACCAGATGAGATAGCATTGTGAGTGTGAAAAGGTAGCATGCTACAAAAGGAGGTTAGGAAGCAGGCGAGGGTGGCTGGATGAAAACATAAAGGAGTAGTTTTCCACTTCTCTTTCCAAGCCCTCCATTAATTTGCTGTTATGACGTTGCGCAATATAAGACGGTTTAGTCGGTTAAAAAGATGAGAGAATAAAAATTCACCTCACAATAAGCACGTTGAGCAGGTAGTTAGCAGATGTTATGCTAAAGATCTTACTTTCACACACACACACACACACACACACACACACACACACACACACACACACACACACACACACACACACACACACACACACACACACACACACACACACACACACACACACACACACACACACACACACACCAAAGCCAGAATGTCTTCACCACTGTGATTCTGTCTTACTCACTTTTAAACTCTCCTCAGAGGAAGTGGGGTCACAAGGTCAGTCCCGGAGCACAGACGAGCCATATAGTATTTTGAAAATATGTGACAAGGGGATGGAGTGCTAATGTATCCCAAACAACAACAGTGTCTATAGTGCCGCTGAGGCTTTTGTTACATCTGTCTCTATGAAGTTCTAACAGGTTGTTAACCCCTAAAAATAACCCCTAAAACAGACGGGCGATGATCAGTCAGTCAAAGTGCAAGATAGGAAATACAGCTACTAAAGTGGCCTTGCTGCCTATAGAGAAAGTGTATGACGTGATAAGAGGGAGATCTTCCCAGAACTACATTTTTTACAATCTCTTTGGCACTAATTTTAGAACCTTGTGGTCATTTTTCAAAACTCTAGACACAAAACTCAAAACGGTCATCACTTGTAACACAGGCTGTCCAATGTTCAAAACATTTCATTGTGCATTCATATCTTTAAAGAAACCTGGCACTTGCAGAATTATCTGTTCAAATAACTAATTTATCATGAAATACCATAGGAACATTAATTTAGATCACCCACACGCAAGATACCGATAGTTTCACTGTGTAGTTGTTCGTTCAATCATTAAATATTGTAGTACAAAATATGTGATACATGTTTCATTATGCTTCTACACGTAAATACATCACAGTAAAAGTACTAGTAGAGAGAATACTACAGACACAGTGGAATCATTGAACAAAATCTGAAATTTATTGATGAAATACAATAAAATCACAACATAGATTTCTTTGAACCAAAGCAGAAATAATTAGCTACAAAAAAGAAAAAAACTAAAGTTAAACGTAAACTGCAGTGTTCCTCACCTGACTTACTGTAAAAAGCTATATATTTATATATATATATATATATATAAATATATAGCTATATATTTCCTTCAAGCCTGTCTTGTGGATTTGGCCACAGGTTCTCATCCACTATGGATGTTTTCATTAGCCAAACATCTTGGGAAGAATCTTCGGGCGAATCCAGGCCCAACACTGGTCTGCCGTGATGTCATTGCATGCGTCATCCATGGCCTGGAGAAGGGTGGCTTGTTCGTGAGGGCGCCTATCATATACCTTCCACCTCCATGTGGAGAAAAATTCCTCAATTGGGTTAAGGAAAGTAGAGTATGGGAGTAAGTACAGGGTGGTAAATTGTGGATGGGCCTGAAACCATGCTTTCAACATTTGAGCATGGTGGAACCTGACATTATCCCACATAATGGCATAGGTCACGCCATCAGCTCTACAGACCTGATTTAGCTCATCAAGGATAGGTTACAAGGAGAGCTGAATTATAAGATCCAATACGAGGTCTGTGTCCCACCACATCATCTTCCGATATAGCCGCACACATGCTGATGTTTTTCCCATGTTGTCCAGGTACTTGGATGGTTGCCCACTGGCCAAAGAAATTCTGACCTCTCCTCCATGTCTTGGCCAAGTTGAAGCCGGCCTCATCCAAAAAGAGGACTTTGTGATGGTTTTCGTCAACAACCAGCTCCATCACCCTCTAAAAGATATTTTGGATTGAGAATTACTGATTACAATGATGTAGAATTTTTGGGGAAATTTTCACAACAGGCGTCTTGAAACTGAACATACCTGAACATACTCAGTTCTCAGTTACTTCCCTCTGTCTGCATTTATTTCAAAAGGCACACGTTATAGCTGTTTTAAAGACACCTGGTGCCTTTTCAGCATGGGTGCAATAGTTGGCAAGCTTATGGCTTCCACATTGTTGAACATGTCGTCATTGTCCAAGAAGTGCTGCCAAATTTCTGTAAGGCGAATATAATTTCTGTCCTGAACCAAATTGACCACAGCCCGCTCTTGTTGGTCTGTCAGAATTTTGCCTCTGCCTCTCCTATTTGGCCTAGTCTCGATTCTGCAGGGAAAATTACAGTAAGAACACATTTAGTCACATCACCTACTCTGAGGTACACATTGGCATGCAGTATACAGTCATTTGACAGTTGAGAGTAGCCTAATGTTTAGTATATGCTGAAGACTTACCGGTTCTCATTGCGGAACGTTCTGATGATTGAGGGCAGGGTTGATCTTCAGAGGTTTGGTTGAATCATTGTAGCTGCCTCAGTCATGGTCTTGCCATGATCTACGACATGGTCTACAAATATTGCTCTGATTTCATTGGACACTCTTTGCTGTTGCTGCCACTGTCTTGGTCCGTGGCCTTGTCCTCTACCTCGTTCCCCCACACCTCTCAAACGAGGCCCACGACCACCTCTCAGAAGGGGTGCTTGTCCCCTGCCATTCCGTTGAGTACCACGTCTTCCTTGTCTTCCTCCTTCCTCCTCCTCCTCCTCCTAGGATCACCTGCCGTCTCCATGTTATCACTATGTTGTTGTAGGTGAATACCACTCATTTCACTATATACTCGTACCACAATGTGAAATCAATCATCAGTAAAGAGTTGGCAGTATTGGAAAAGCAATTACACTCACCGGTCACTTTATTAGGTACACCTGTGTGTTAATGCAAATAGTCTGCTCCTTCGAACAGCGACTCATGTGGCTGCCAAACTTTAGAACGGGCAAGATGCGTAATCTAAGCAACTTGATTGTTGGTGTCACACATGGTGGTTCTAGCATCTCAGAAACAGCTGCCCTCCTGGGATTTTTATGCACTACAGTCTCTAGAGTTGACAAAGAATGGTGCGATAAACAAAATACATTCAGTGAGCGGCAGTTCTGTGGGCAAAAACACCTTGTTAATGAGAGAGGTCAGAGGAGAATGTCCAGACTCATTCAAGCTAACAGAAAGGCCACAAATGCTCAAATAACAGCTGTTTAAAACAGTGGTGTGCAGAAGGGCATCTCTTAACGTACAACACCATGAATAATTCAGGCTGTTGTGGAGGCAAAAGGGAGTCCTACCCAGTACTAGATAGGTGTACCTAATAAAGTGGCCGGTGAGTGTACAGTAATGTAAAATCTGAAAACATGGTCTGGAAAAGTGGTACATGGGACCGTAGAAACAGTGTCTGATAAAGAATGATGATGAAATATTACATCCATAGATAATGTAGTCCAATTGGTTCACGTTCCATGGTAATTGGTGTCAATGGATCTCGTTATACTGAAACTTTCATGATCTAAACATGGAATATTGTTTGTCAGTGTCCATAAAACTATGCATTAAGAGTAATGCAACAGTTACTTTGATCAGTTGTATTAATTGATAGTTACATCATTGTAATGAAATGAACAGACAGTCATCTCAGATTAAATGTGTGAATTGCATTTTGAAAAGGTAATACTTTGATATTAACTTGTGTCATTTTGAACGGGTGATTTTAGTTCAATGAACAAATTATCGTAGCTTTATGTCTATTGTATCCAAGCAATTAGAAAGAGTTTTCAAAAATGTGCATTTTGATCATTGGTTGTGAGTTTTGCATCAAGAGTTTCAAAAAATGACATTAAGGTTCTGAAATGAGTGCCAAAGTGATTGTAAAAAACTGTAATACATATACAGTACCAGTCAAAAGTTTGGACACACCTACTCATTCAAGGGGTTTTCTTTATTTTTTAAAACTATTTTCTACATTGTAGAATACTAGTGAAGACATCAAAACTATGAAATAACAATATAAGGAATCATGTAGTAACCAAAGAAGTGTTAAACAAATCAAAATATATTTTGTATTTGATAATCTTCAAAGTAGCCACCCTTTGCCTTGATGACAGCTTTGCTGAAAGTTTCTTCAAGTGCAGTCGCAAAAACCCTCAAGCACTCTGATGAATCTGGCTCTCATGAGGCCCGCCACAGGAAAGAAAGACCCAGAGTTACCTCTGCTGCAGAGGATACGTTCATTGGAGTTACCAGCCTCAGAAATTGCAGCCCAAACAAATGCTTCACAGAGTTCAAGTAACAGACTCATCTCAACATCAGCTGTTCAGAGGAGACAGTGTGAATCAGACTTTCATGGTCAAATTGCTGCAAAGACACTACTACTAAAGAACACCAATAAGAAGAAGAGACTTGCTTTGGCCAAAAAAACACGAGCAATGGACATTAGACCGCTTTAGTCATTGAGTCCAAATTTGAGATTTCTGGTTCCAATCGCCGTGTCTTTGTGAGACGCGGAGTAAGTGAACGGATAATCTCTGCATTCTGTACAGCACTTTGAGATATCAGCTGATGTACGAAGGGCTATATAAATACATTTGATTTGATTTGATTTGATGTGTGGTTCCCACAGTAAAGCATGGAAGAGGAGGTGTGACGGTGTGGTGGTGCTTTGCTGGTGACACTGTCAGTGATTTATTTATAACTCAAGGCACACTTAACCAGCATGGCTACCATAGCATTCTGCAGCGATACGCCATCCCATCTGGTTTGTGCTTAGTGGGACTATCATTTGTTTTCAACAGGACAACAGGACAACGACCCAACACACCTACAGGCTGTGTAAAGATATTTGACCAAGAAGGAGAGTGATGGAGTGCTGCATCAGATTATCTGGCCTTCACAATCCCCTGACCTCAACAAAATTGAGATGGTTGGAGATGAGTTGGACCACAGAGTGAAGGATAAGCAGCCAACATGTGCTAAGCATATGTGGGAACTCCTTCAAGACCGTTGGAAAAGCATTTCAGGTGAAGCTGGTTGTGAGAATGCCAAGAGTGTACAAAGCTTTCATCAAGGCAAAGGGTGGCTACTTTTAAGAATCTTTAATAGTGAAGACATCAGCACTATGAAATAACACATATGGAATCATGTAGTAACCAAAAAAGGGTTAAGCAAATCAAAATATATTTGATATTTTTCTAAAATGTGGACTACTATAGAATGTCGCAGGTCTAGTACCGCGTCTGCTAAATGACTTAAATGTAAATGTAAATGTAAATGTACTAAAGACTGTAGCAGGTCTAGTACCACTACTATAGACTGTAACAGGTCTAGTACCACTACTATAGACTGTAACAGGTCTAGTACCACTACTATAGACTGTAACAGGTCTCGTACCACTACTTTAGACTGTAGCAGGTCTAGGACCACTACTATAGACTGTAGCAGGTCTAGTACCACTACAATAGACTGTAGAAAGTCTAGTACCACTACCATAGACTGTAGCAGGTCTCGTACCACTACTAAAGACTGTAGCAGGTCTTGTACCACTACTATAGACGGTGGCAGGTCTAGGACCACTACTATAGACTGTAGCAGGTCTTGTACCACTACTATAGACTGTAGCAGGTCTTGTACCACTACTAAAGACTGTAGCAGGTCTCGTACCACTACCATAGACTGTAGCAGATCTAGTACCATTTCTACAGACAGTATCAGGTCTTGTACCGCTACTATAGACTCTATTAGGTCTAGTACCACCACTTCAGACTGTAGCAGGTCTAGTACCTCTCTTTAGACTGTAGCAAGTATAGTACCACTACTTTAGACTGTAGCAGGTCTAGTACCTCTCTTTAGACTGTAGCAAGTATAGTACCACTACTTTAGACTGTAGCAGGTCTACCTGGCCATGCTGCTGCTCCAGTTTCAACTGACCTGAGCCCTCGGACCATGCCCCAGGACTACCTGACATGATGACTCCTTGCTGTCCCCAGTCCACCTGGCCATGCTGCTGCTCCAGTTTGAACTGTTCTGCCTTACTATTATTCGACCATGCTGGTCATTTATGAACATTTGAACATCTTGGCCATGTTCTGTTATAATCTCCACCCGGCACAGCCAGAAGAGGACGGGCCACCCCACATATGCTCTCTCTAATTCTCTCTTTCTTTCTCTCTCTCGGAGGACCTGAGCCCTAGGACCGTGCCCCAGGACTACCTGACATGATGACTCCTTGCTGTCCCCGTTCCACCTGACTGTGCTGCTGCTCCAGTTTCAACTGTTCTGCCTTGTTATTATTCGACCATGCTGGTCATTTATGAACATTTGAACATCTTGGCCATGTTCTGTTATAATCTCCACCCGGCACAGCCAGAAGAGGACTGGCCATCCCACATAGCCTGGTTCCTCTCTAGGTTTCTTCCTAGGTTTTGGCCTTTCTAGGGAGTTTTTCCTAGCCACCGTGCTTCTACACCTGCATTGCTTGCTGTTTGGGGTTTTAGGCTGGGTTTCTGTACAGCACTTTGAGATATCAGCTGATGTACGAAGGGCTATATAAATACATTTGATTTGATTTTGATTTGATTAGTACCTCTCTTTAGACTGTAGCAGGTCTAGTACCTCTCTTTAGACTGTAGCAGGTCTAGTACCTCTCTTTAGACTATAGCAGGTCTAGTACCTCTACTATAGACTGTTACAGGTCTTGTACCACTACTATAGACTGTAGCAGGTCCAGTATCACTACTATAGACTGTAGCAGGTCTAGTACCACTACTATAGACTGTTACAGGTCTTGTACCACTACTATAGACTGTAGCAGGTCCAGTATCACTACTATAGACTGTAGCAGGTCTAGTACCACTACTATAGACTGTTACAGGTCTTGTACCACTACTATAGACTGTAGCAGGTCCAGTATCACTATTATAGACTGTTGCAGGTCTTGTACCACTACTATAGACTGTAGCAGGTCTTGTAACACTACTTTAGACTGTAATAGGTATAGGACCACCATTATAGGCTGCAACAGGTCTGGGACCACAACTATAGACTGTAACAGGTCTAGGACCACAACTATAGACTGTAACATGTCTAGGTCCACTAATGTAGACTGTAACAGGTCTGCGCAGAAGCCTGGTGTGTAAAAGTGAGCAGTGTCATGGAGGCCAGAGCAGTGGGTCATACCCTGAACCTCCACAGCTTGCAGCTCAGCTCCATCCACTGCAGGGGTGGGCTTCCTTGTGGACTAAACATCCTCCCTCTACCCTCCTAACTGGCCGTCAACATTGCTGATGGCCATAATAAACACCTATCGTCCACTGGGGATTCCATTCCACCATGCACTTGTTGTGACAACTTTGCCACTGACAGCGGACAACGGATATGTTTGAAATGTGTTCTATAAAACGGAAAACCTGATAGCGAAAGGACATGACAGGCCAGACAATGCTATATATTTCTGTTCAAATGTACTGCATAACAATGTCACTTTAAGTCTCATAAGCTGTTCATATATTTTAGCTTGCAAGTCCCACATGTATCACAAGGGTCTTCTCTGTGTACAAATGTGTCCTTCTCATTTCCACTCAAATTGTTTTCACAAAAATAAACAAACCTCACCACTGAAGCACTGCCTACAGAGCTTATCAAAGGGTGGTCTCCTTTGAACCACACCAATGATCTGCTATTAAACAATAACAGCATCAGATAGTAGTAGTAATCAGAGTACAGTGTTTACTTCAAACATCATCAAACCATGATGTTACTATGGAGACCATCCTGAGCTCACATGATCATTTGTGAGTGATGTATATACATTTTTTTTTAACCTTTATTTAACTAGGCAAGTCAGTTAAGAACAAATTCATATTTTCAATGATGGCCTAGGAACAGTGGGTTAACTGCCTGTTCAGGGGCAGAACGACACATTTGTACCTTGTCAGCTTGGGGATTTGAACTTGCAACCTTCCAGTTACTAGTCCAACGCTCTAACCACTAGGCTACCCTGCTGCCCCATAACTGCCACATAACCGCAGTCCCGTTCAAAATGACATATGACAACAATCGGCTTCCCTAATGTTCTAACAAGGTGTTTATCTGTTTACTTTCCCATATATCAGATGTCTTGGCTTCCGCTGACTTAAAACCCCATGCTACCGTTGGTGGTCTAGTCTGCCATTGGTCAATGTTACCGGGGAGATATGTTCCCCTCCACGTGACCTCTTAGGTGCATCCCAAATGGCACCCTATTCTCTATATTGTTCCAAACTATTGACCAGATCCCTATGAGCCCTGGTCAAAGTAGTGCACTATAAAGGGAATAGGTTTCCATTTGGGATGTAGCACTGGTCATGTCCATGGCCCTGTGCTGCCCTCTCAGGGGTCACCAGGGGAGAGGAAACAGATGTCACTGCCCTTCTTAATGAGTCTCTATGTGGATGTCCCGGTCCCTAAACGCCTGTTTAACACTGTCTGTTTGTTTTCAGAAGTTTCTCAGTACCATTCACAACTCTGTCTGTCCAAGGTTTTTGGATGTCAGTGTTGGCATGGATACCTCAGCAGTGTGCGAGTGTGCGAGTGTGTGCATGTGTGTGTGTGCGTGTGTGTGTGTGTGCAAAGTTGAAGAAGCAGTTTACGATAATGGACATGTAGTCATCCATACTTTGTAGGATCGAGCTCATGACTCATGAATGATAATTTCTGTACAAACAGCTTTGTTTTCAGTCATTTCGTCCTGCTGCAACAGACACGGCAGTGAACTCATCTCTGAGCCCTATTTCATCCTGAGTAGGAGAAGCACACACGGTTTTCTTCAGTGTCTAATAACTTGGTAATAACCTCTACTTATTGCTGTCCTTATTGTACTATTACACACAAAGCAAAGAATACACCAAGAATATTTTTCTCTTCGCCTCAGCCCAAAAAACGGTGTCACCTGATCAAACGGAAGGAAAGGTAATAAAAATTCCTCACCTACAGTAAAAAATACAGTGGCAGTCATTAGGGGAATTTAGACATGTTAAAGTTAAAGTTAAACATGACCTGAGATGTATCCATCCCACTTTATTACAATGTATCCCTCTTTGCTCTCTGATGCTATCAGTCCTGTAACTGTATCCCAAAGGTGCACCCCGCTGTGTTTATAGTGCACTACATTTGACCAGAGCCGTCTGGTCTAAAGTAGTGCACTATATAGGGAATAGGGTGCCATTTGGGACACAACCCTGGACGCTCTAAGAGTGTCTTTAATCAACACTTAAACTGGACACGGTGTGTGAGGAAAGAATGTAGTGATGATAAAGTATCTTTACAGCCTTTCAGACTGGGTTTGATAACCCTCCTAATTGGGCTAAATGAATTCTGAGACTTCCTTGAAACAACTCCTTGAAGTTACTCTATGACCATGTCAACCATCAAAACTCGTGGGGGGACTGAATATATTTTCCAATGTACAATAAACTTGATTATGAAAGCCCAAATTGATACAGAAAGTTTACTTAAATTACATTAACACCTAAGATTTGCGTGTTTAAAGTTAGTGTCCATTTGTCTGTATACACTATATCATGTCAGATATAGTGGGAGATCTAGTGGAACACTCTTGGAAAAAAGGGTTCCAAAAAGGTTCTTCGGCTGTCCCCATACAAGAACCCGTTTTGGTTTCAGGTAAAACCCTAATTGGTTCCAGGTAGAACCATTTTGGGTTCCATGTAGAACCATCTGTGTAAAGGGTTCTACATAGAACCCAACACGGTTCTACTTGGAACCAAAAGGTTTCTACCTGGAATTAACAAGATTTCTTCAAAGGGTTCTCATATGGGGACAGTCGAAGAACACGTTTAGGTTCCTGATAGCACTTTTTGTACAAACATACGGTACAGTGAGAGACAGGCAGGTGAGACTTACAGTACGTCTTCTCACAAGCATTAACAGGGCATTTACCAACAGCTTAACAACTCAAATACACCTGCACCTGACACCCTGAGACACAGCGGGAGGGAGGAGCAGTAAAACATACAGTCAGACATTAAAAGAGATGACTGATTGACATCATATGAGAAGAATGACACTGGTCCGATGTTGCATGTCACTGGTTTTAAATGGGTGAGTGAAGCCCAGAGATATGGCGCCATTTAACTCATAAAACAGCAGGGCATTGATTACACACTGGACATGTGTGTAGGTAGCATATATTTTTTTTAACCACATTGTGGACCTCTCAAAGTATATTACAATGAGCACAATGTGTAGCATGGGAACTAAAAAAAGACACTAAAAGCAACAAAAACATTCAAAAGAAAAGGCTGTGGGGTAGCATGTGTGAATAAATACAGAAATGTAGTGTATTACTAATGTGGGTATTATTAATGTAGTGTATTACTCATGTTGTGTATTACTAATGTAGTGTATTACTAACGTTGTGTATTAATAATGTTGTGTATTACTAATGTAGTGTATTACTAACGGTGTGTATTGCTAATGTTGTGTATTACTAATGTAGTGTATTACAAAGGCTGTGAGTTACTAATGTGTGTATTAGTAATGTTGTGTATTACATTTGTTGTTTATTTCAAATGTGTGTTTTACTAATGTTATGTTTTACTAATGTTGTGTATTGCTAATGTTGTGTATTACTAATGTAGTGTATTACTAATGTTATGTTTTACTAATGTTGTGTATTACTAATGTTGTGTATTACTAATGTAGTGTATTACTAATGTTGTGTATTACTAATGTAGTGTATTACTAATGTTGTGTATTTGAGAGGCTAGTTAGGGATCAGATCACCTCTACCTTACCTGACACCCTAGACCCACTTTTTGCTTACCGCCTGTCACGCCCTGACCTTAGAGAGCCTTTTTTCAATTTGGTTAGGTCAGGGTGTGACTTGGGTGGGGAAATCTATGTTTCTATTTCTTTGTTGGCCTAGTATGGTTCCCAATCAGAGGCAGCTGTTTATCGTTGTCTCTGATTGGGGATCATACTTAGGCAGCCCTTTTTCCCACCTTAGATTGTGGGATCTTGTTTGTGTGTAGTTGCATTCTGCACTGCATGTAGCTTCACGGTCGGATGTAGTTTGTTATTTTTGTTTTGTGTTCATCTAATAAAATGATGTATGCTTACCACGCTGCACCTTGGTCCAATCCTTCTCTAAACGACCGTGACAGAAGATCCCACCACCAAGCACCAAGTGACCAAGCAGCGTGCCCAGGAGTGGAGGACATCCTGGACCTGGGAGGTAGTAATGGCAGGGGACAAGACCCTGCGGTGGAAGCAGGCGGAGGCAGCGAGAGAGGAACGGCGACGAGACCAGGAATCAAGGAAACGACGGAATCCCGAGATGCAGCCTCAAAACATTTTTTTGGGGGGGGGCACACGGGGTGGTACACGGGGTGGTACACAGGGTGGTGAGCAGAGCAAAGGTGGGAACAAGAACCAACTCCCTGTACTTACGATGAAGAGTTGGTCACGGTTCAGATACCATGTTTTCCGGTTCTGCATCAGACTGTTAAATAGTCATCACTAGCCGGCTACAACCCGGTTACTCAACCCTGCACCTTAGAGGCTGCTGCCCTATATACATAGACATAGAATCACTGGTCACTTTAATAATGGAACACTAGTCACTTTATTTATGTTTACATACTGCTTTACTAATTTCATATGTATATACTGTATTCTATTCTACTGTATTTTAGTCAATGCCACTCCAACATTACTCATCCTAATATTTATATATTTCTTGATTCTATTATTTTACTTTAGATTGATGTGTATTGTTGTGAATAGTTAGATATTACTGCACTGTTGGAGCTAGGAACACAATCACTTGTTGATGGTAAATCACCTGTAGATGGTGAGAATAAAATGTTAATAAAAGGTTACACATTTACAACTGGGAAACATGAATAAACTCTATAGAGGAGTATACAGTGCCTTCGGAAAGTATTCAGACCCCTTGACTTTTTCCACATTTTGTTAGGTTCAGCCGTTTCTAAAATGTAATGCATTGTTTTCTTTCCTCATCAATCTATGCACAATACCCCATAATGATGAAGCAAAAAACGTTTTTGAGAAATCTTTGCAAATGTATTATAAATAAAAACAGAAATAACTTATTTACATGTGTATTCAGACCCATTGCCATGAGACTCGAAATTGAGCTCAGGTGCATCCCGATGGTCATTCTGACAGAGCTCTAGAGTTCCTCTGTAGAGATGCGAGAACCTTCCAGGAAGGCAACCATCTCTGCAGCAGTCCACCAAGCAGGCCTTTATGTTAGAATGGACAGACGGAACCCACTACTCAGTAAAAGGCACATGACAGCCCGCTTGAAGTATGCCAAAAGACACCAAAAGACTGAGAAACGAGATTCTCTGGTCTGATGAAATGAAGATAGAACTCTTTGGCCTGAATGCCAAGCGTCACGTCTTGAGGAAACCTGGCACCATCCCTACGGTGAAGCATGCTGTGGGGATGTTTTTCAGCGGCAGGGACTGGGAGACTAGTCAGGATCAAGGCAAAGATGAACGGAGCAAAGTATAGAGAGGTCCATGATGAATACCTGCTCCAGAGCACTAAAAAACTCAGAATGGGGCGAAGGTTCACCTTCCAACAGGACAACGACCCTAAGACAAGTCTCTGAATGTCCTTGAGGTGCCCAGCCAGAGCCCGGACTTGAGCCTGATCTAACATCTCTGAAGAGCACTGAAAATAGCTGTGCAGCAACACTCCCCATCTAACCGGACAGAGCTTGAGAGGATTTGCAGGGAAGAATGGGAGAAACTCCCCAAATACATGTGTGCCAAGCTTGTAGCATCATACCCAAGAAGACTTGAGGCTGTAATCGCTGCCAAAGGTCCTTCAACAAAGTACTGAGTAAAGGGTCTGAATAGTTATATCAATTTGATATTTCCGTTTTTTATTTGTAATAAATTTGCAAACATTTCTAAAAACCTGTTTTTTGCTTTGTCATTACAGTGTATGTAGATTAATAAGGGGGGAAAATGTATTTAATTAATTTTAGAATAAGGCTGTAACCTAACACAATGTGAAAAAATTCAAGGGGTCTGAATACTTTCCGAAGATACTGCATATTCAAGGACAGACAGATTTGCTGCCGATATTTCTTTGCGTTTATGATACACTTTACGCTCATTGTAATGATATGTATTGGAGAGTCGTGAGCAGACAGAGACCACCCACCCCAGCCGTGTTGAAACAGGGTCCACAGAGGGCAATTAAGCTGTTTCCCTGGGTCACTCAAGTCCAACTTGTTAAAGTTGTGAACTTAGGGAGGGGGGTATGGGGGGACCCCATTGGCGAAGGTCCAAGAACACCTTGTGTTCCAAATAGCACCCTACTCTCTGCATAGTACACTAGTTTGGACCAGGCCCCTGGCACTATATAGTGAATTTGGGACACTATGAGAAACACAGGCCAGTGATATTTCTGTCGGTATGACGACGGCTTAATAGACCGCATAGTGCATCACTAACGAGCTAGTGACCATTATTCAGTCATCTCCTCTCATGTGTATGTTTCCTACATGTGAAAGATCCCTGTGTGGGTTCAGGATAAACTGGGCCTTTCAGAGTGATCAGGGAGGGCCACTTATTTATGCCAAATGTCACTTTATATATTCATATATGTCAATCTAAGGGTCTGAGTGTATTAGTAAAGTTCTTATACTATTTTAAAATAAACACTTCTGTGTTGACATATTTTTAAATTACTCCTGTAAACTGTTGTAGTATGTCTAATCCTATTCTATTCCAAACTGTGTCTGCATCCCAAATGACCCTATAGTGCTCTACGGGAATTAGTGCACTAAATAAGAAATAGAGTGTCATTCGGGATGCAAACTGTGAGAGTGGCAGCACAGACCCATAAATCTAAGCTGTGTAGAACACAGAGATGAGTTACTATAGTTCAGGGACAAAGGATTGTTGGATGGAGCTGGGCATGTGAAAATAGCTCCAGATAACTACTCTCCCCCATCCTCCATCCTTTATGGAAAATATCCAACAACAGAAACCAAAATAGTCCCACTGAGCATTTCTACTCCACTGACATCCCTAATCACATGACCTTCTCTCCATGAGAGAGGAGAGATAGTTTTATACCACTAAGACTAAAGGTGACTGCCTGTGTTCCAATCCACTGGTCCTTCAGCAATGTTGCAACACTGAAGCAGATGTAGCCAAGACCCAAGAGCTGTAAAAACAAGATGGCTGCCAAATTTGTATGGAGTTTCTTACTTCAGCAGTTCTGGTCCCTGTGTGTGTTGAGAACAGAGCCAGAGGTGAGGGGGTGAGACACAGACAGACAGTGACGGATACGAAGGGCTGGCCTCGGGCTGAGGGGATTTCTCACCCTCTTGTTTTGGCTAAGATCCTCTTCACACACAGACATCGGTGACTGGCCGCTCTGTGGTTGACGTCGGCCGAGAGGGTGTGGTCACGGGCCAGGGAGAGCAGCAACACATTGTTGTAACTGAAGATCAAAGAGCTCTGCTGCAGACTGCTGTGCAGCTCTCACCCACTAGGCCACTCAACTAGCAGACAGTAGTAAGACACATGGGTGGAGCCTAGTTCATTACATCACACTGGAATACTGGTGATGCCAATCGCTCTCATTGCTTTTAGGGGTGTATGTTCAGTTAACACATCTAACCCTGCAGAAGGACTACTCCATCAATTGACATTTGCTACAGTACTTCTATTGTCCTTCATTGGCAGACTGAAACTGTAGCTGTTTATCTTCCGTCTATGGTTAATCCTCACAGAAAACACTTAGGGGCCGTGGCAGTGTGTTCCTCTTCAAACAGCAAACCTCCCAAAATGCTTACAACAATGGTGCTGGGCATTGTTGTGTCAAGACTGTCAACATTTGCAGAGTGTCATTATCGGTTATTTGTCACAATGGAACCATTCCTGTCTCTCTTCCTCCTCAGTGTGTCTGTTTCACACACACACACACACACACACTGAACTGCATTAAATAAACACAATGTGACTGAAATATCAAACAGCATTGAATTCAGGTGACACTAGTTTGTTAGTATATGGCTCTCAATTGCACAGGAAGTAATGGTAGGACAATACACTGACTTGACTTGACTTTTCAACCGCGTTGCTGACTGACTTCAAATGTAATGTTTGTGACATGATAGCATACACAGTTGATTGGCCCATTGAAATTGTCACGAATCAACAGAAGTAAGGCTATGGACTCCCGCTATCCCTGCTCACAATCTGACACCTATTTACTCATCACGTGACCGCAATGGCCAATAAGTATGTGATAAGAAGTCGATGTAAGATACTGACATGCTGTTGTACAGACATACTGTTGTACAGAAAGTTGTACCACATACAGTATATTCAACACCTACTTATAGCCTTTCAGAAAAGCTGAGGGACCAGTGCTGCTCTGCACATTGTTGATAACAGGTGTGCTCAACCTCCAGTCCCAAGAATTGTTGTGTCCTGGTTCCACACGTTTAAACCAGATGCTGGATGATTCATCATTCAATTGTGACACTCAACCCCAACTCAAAATGTTAATGTGTCCCAAATGGCACCCTAATACCTAAATAGTGCCCTACTTCTTGACCAGGGCCTATAGGGCTCTGGTCGAAAGTAGTGCACTAAAAAGGGAATAGGTTGCCATTTAGGATGTAGTCATTCTTTGGACCCAACCCAATTCTTTGTATCTTGCCAGTAGGGGTTGAAGGTACAGTACAGAACAGCCAAGTACGGGGCATGTTCGCTAGATACAGCCCGCACTAGGGGATGAGGTGGGCATGTAAATGGACCCTTTCCCTCCCTTTTGTTCAGGAGGAGGTGAGAAAAGGAGGTGAGCTACCAGCATCTCTGTCTTGTTTGTAAGCACAGTGGAGCAGGCAGATAATCTGCCCCTGAAAGATAGGGGCTACTATAAATTACATGCAGAGGAGAGTGATAACCCGTGTCTAAACCCCTGCCGAGGAGAGTGATAACCCTTGTCTAAACCCCTGCCGGGGACAGTGATAACCCTTATCTAAACCCCTGCCAAGGAGAGTGATAACCCTTGTCTAAACCCCTGCCGAAGAGAGTGATAACCCTTGTCTAAACCCCTGCCAAGGAGAGTGAAAACCCTTGTCTAAACCCCTGCCGAGGAGAGTGATAACCCTTGTCTAAACCCCTGCCGAAGAGAGTGATAACCCTTGTCTAAACCCCTGCCGAGGAGAGTGAAAACCCTTGTCTAAACCCCTGCCGAGGAGAGTGATAACCCTTGTCTAAACCCCTGCCGAGGAGAGTGAAAACCCTTGTCTAAACCCCTGCCGAGGAGAGTGAAAACCCTTGTCTAAACCCCTGCCGAGGAGAGTGAAAACCCTTGTCTAAACCCCTGCCGAGGAGAGTGATAACCCTTGTCTAAACCCCTGCCGAAGAGAGTGAAAACCCTTGTCTAAACCCCTGCCGAGGAGAGTGATAACCTTTGTCAAAACCAACTCCCTCCTTCTGAAATTGAGGAAGTGCTGGAAAGATTCATCACGTACGAAGAGATAAATCAGCGATAAGTATGGTTGGCTTAAAGTAAAGATTCACCCATTTTAAATATGATATTGGTTTTGTGCATCTCTGAGCAATGTTCTATCGTTTCCCTGGGTCATTTCATGCTTTCATGTATATCAGCGCTATTAGCGTTCAAGCAGGCAGACATTCGGCCGGTATGACGTAGCATAGCAGCACCACATAGGAAGTTAATAGGAATACGACCTGTAGATCGTGAAAACATTTGTCATACATGTCAGATTTCAATACTGCCGATGTCATAACGTGGAAGGTTGTCTTTGGCCTGGATGCCATTGATCATATTTGAGCTATATTCCGGCCTTGAGAAATGTGTAATTTAACAGAGGGTCTAGCAAATTTCTCCTATTTGTCTGCCTCTTCAGTCCAGGGTGCATTGTAAAGTGGGATTGACATCAGACTCCACTCTTTGAGGCACATCGATCTGCTGGTTGAACATGGTGATATTGTATACTCCTAAATTCATAGTGAAGTTTGTTGATGTTGGTATTATTGTGTGTAGCTACCAGCCCATTGAGAGAGCATTGCAATGTGGGTTTTGTAGTCGACTTGAGCTGCAAAAGATTTCCACAACAATTTTCACGTGGCTTCCAACCTTATTATAACGACAAAATGAAACAATTGTTCACAAAAAAATATTTATCTCGCAGATTAGTGTTATGTAACTGTAAACTGTAAACTGTAAATTATAGGAATGAGTGGTTTTGGGTGGATTTTTCCTTTAAGAGTAATAAAGACACATTTACATATTAAATGTTAGTCTTAGTTCATACAAAGATTGGTTCTTTATTTGGGAGACCATCCCTTGGTGCCACTGGACCCCTAACAAACTTAACTTTGTGTTTGGTATATAAGGTAATACGGTGTAGGCTACCGGAACATTAGGATCAAGTTTGAAGGCATCATACTAATACTTACTGAACATACCAACAAGTCTAGAAGTTGATCTTTGACTTCATTGTTTCAAGTCACTCACTGGGGAAACATCCTGGTTTACACAACCAAAATCAACAAATCCAAGACGCCACACAGAGCTAAACAAGCTCTGACATTTTCACTTTACAGCTCATCAGCCATTTTACTCAAGCTGGAGCTCATAATTGACACTGTCATCACAGATGAAAGCAAATAGCTCTTTCAAAATGGTTCCAATTGCTGCAATTAAATAACTGTGGCTACTTGATAGTATCTCCTCGCCCCCTCCACCCAGAAAAGAGCAAGACTCAGGCATTAAATAATCCTGCTATCAGAAAACAGACCAACTTTGAAGTTGTTGTTTTAGAAAATGTCAGAGGCCCGTTAGGGGCAGAATTACCATGGCAGTCTGTCTGGGTAGGCGCCGGTCCTGTACACTACAACCCAGGGCAGACAACTAACTGTGTGGCCAGGAGATTACTGACTAGTATCAGAAATTACTTACGAAAATGATAGCTGTGCGTGCATGTCATGGCAAAGAGAGAATAGACTAGAATAGACTTGAATACAATAGAATACAATAGAATACAATAGAATATAATAACTTTATATTTTTTCGTGTAGGAACATGTATTTTGGGCTAACATAGCAGTTATTCGTGACTGAGCTGATAAATGCCTTCAGTAAATCTTCTTTATGACCTCCAGTATAAGATCTAGTATGGTCTTGATTGAACACTATCTGTAATGTGTTGAGACTGACCCAGAACCTGATGAAAATTGATTATGACGTCTCTCTCTGTTCTTAACATCTTGTAGGATGTTAGGACCACGGTAACCCAGAGAGAAAACATTTTGTCTGCGTTCACCAATTTAGTCTAATTTCATCCGAAAGTACAAACTTCAAACGTGAGTTTGAGTTATCAAGATCTTTCAGGAAATCCCTCATTTAACATCTGAGAACATCTACAAATTTGGCAGCTTGGCAGCCAAACCCCCATGGCTTAGAGATGGTTGCAGAGGTGATGATGCACACCACAGAGCACACACCAGATCATCTGGCTAGGAACTGGAGAGGAGATAACAACCTCATAGACCAAGGTTGAGTCCCAAATGGCACCCTATTCCCCATATAGTGCACTACTCTAGTCAAAAGCAGTGCACTATAAGGGGGAAATGGTTAAATGAGGGATTTAGGACACAACCCAGGACTAATTCCAAACAAAACATTCTCCCTTTTCCTCAGCCCTCGATGGTATTGCCTTTCCTCTGGCCTCAGCCCTCGATGGTATTGCCTTTCCTCTGGCCTCAGCCCTCAATGGTATTGCCTTTCCTCTGGCCTCAGCCCTCAATGGTATTGCCTTTCCTCTGGCCTCAGTCCTCAATGGTATTGCCTTTCCTCTGGCCTCAGCCCTCAATGGTATTGCCTTTCCTCTGGCCTCAGTCCTCAATGGTATTGCCTTTCCTCTGGCCTCAGCCCTCATGGTATTGCAGGTCCTCTGGCCTCAGCCCTCGATGTTATTGCCTTTCCTCTGGCCTCAGCCCTCAATGGTATTGCCTTTCCTCTGGCCTCAGCCCTCAATGGTATTGCCTTTCCTCTGGCCTCAGTCCTCAATGGTATTGCCTTTCCTCTGGCCTCAGTCCTCAATGGTATTGCCTTTCCTCTGGCCTCAGTCCTCAATGGTATTGCATGTCCTCTGGCCTCAGCCCTCAATGGTATTGCCTTTCCTCTGGCCTCAGCCCTCAATGGTATTGCAGGTCCTCTGGCCTCAGCCCTCGATGGTATTGCAGGTCCTCTGGCCTCAGCCCTCAATGGTATTGCAGGTCCTCTGGCCTCAGCCCTCGATGGTATTGCAGGTCCTCTGGCCTCAGCCCTCAATGGTATTGCAGGTCCTCTGGCCTCAGTCCTCAATGGTATTGCCTTTCCTCTGGCCTCAGTCCTCAATGGTATTGCCTTTCCTCTGGCCTCAGTCCTCAATGGTATTGCATGTCCTCTGGCCTCAGCCCTCAATGGTATTGCAGGTCCTCTGGCCTCAGCCCTCAATGGTATTGCAGGTCCTCTGGCCTCAGCCCTCGATGGCATTGCAGGTCCTCTGGCCTCAGCCCTCAATGGTATTGCAGGTCCTCTGGCCTCAGCCCTCGATGGTATTGCAGGTCCTCTGGCCTCAGCCCTCAATGGTATTGCAGGTCCTCTGGCCTCAGCCCTCAATGGTATTGCAGGTCCTCTGGCCTCAGCCCTCGATGGCATTGCAGGTCCTCTGGCCTCAGCCCTCAATGGTATTGCAGGTCCTCTGGCCTCAGCCCTCAATGGTATTGCCTTTCCTCTGGCCTTAGCCCTCAATGGTATTGCCTTTCCTCTGGCCTCAGCCCTAAATGGTATTGCCTTTCCTCTGGCCTCAGCCCTCAATGGTATTGTATGTCCTCTGGCCTCAGCCCTCGATGGTATTGTATGTCCTCTGGCCTCAGCCCTCAATGGTATTGCAGGTCCTCTGGCCTCAGCCCTCGATGGTATTGCCTTTCCTCTGGCCTCAGCCCTCGATGGTATTGCATGTCCTCTGGCCTCAGCCCTCGATGGTATTGCAGGTCCTCTGGCCTCAGCCCTCAATGGTATTGCAGGTCCTCTGGCCTCAGCCCTCAATGGTATTGCATTTCCTCTGGCCTCAGCCCTCAATGGTATTGCCTTTCCTCTGGCCTCAGCCCTCAATGGTATTGCCTTTCCTCTGGCCTCAGCCCTCGATGGTATTGTATGTCCTCTGGCCTCAGCCCTCGATGGTATTGCATGTCCTCTGGCCTCAGCCCTCGATGGTATTGTATGTCCTCTGGCCTCAGCCCTCGATGGTATTGTATGTCCTCTGGCCTCAGCCCTCGATGGTATTGTATGTCCTCTGGCCTCAGCCCTCGATGGTATTGCAGGTCCTCTGGCCTCAGCCCTCAATGGTATTGTATGTCCTCTGGCCTCAGCCCTCGATGGTATTGTATGTCCTCTGGCCTCAGCCCTCGATGGTATTGTATATTCTCTGGCCTCAGCCCTCAATGGTATTGAATATTATCTGGCCTCAGCCCTCAATGGTATTGCCTTTCCTCTGGCCTCAGCCCTCAATGGTATTGTATGTCCTCTGGCCTCAGCCCTCAATGGTATTGCCTTTCCTCTGGCCTCAGCCCTCGATGGTATTGCCTCTGGCCTCAGCCCTCAATGGTATTGCCTTTCCTCTGGCCTCAGCCCTCGATGGTATTGTATGTCCTCTGGCCTCAGCCCTCGATGGTATTGCCTTTCCTCTGGCCTCAGCCCTCGATGGTATTGTATGTCCTCTGGCCTCAGCCCTCAATGGTATTGTATGTCCTCTGGCCTCAACCCTCAATGGTATTGTATGTCCTCTGGCCTCAGCCCTCAATGGTATTGCCTTTCCTCTGGCCTCAGCCCTCGATGGTATTGTATGTCCTCTGGCCTCAGCCCTCGATGGTATTGTATGTCCTCTGGCCTCAGCCCTCGATGGTATTGTATGTCCTCTGGCCTCAGCCCTCGATGGTATTGCCTTTCCTCTGGCCTCAGCCCTCGATGGTATTGTATGTCCTCTGGCCTCAGCCCTCGATGGTATTGTATGTCCTCTGGCCTCAGCCCTCGATGGTATTGGATGTCCTCTGGCCTCAGCCCTCGATGGTATTGTATGTCCTCTGGCCTCAGCCCTCGATGGTATTGTATGTCCTCTGGCCTCAGCCCTCGATGGTATTGTATGTCCTCTGGCCTCAGCCCTCGATGGTATTGCCTTTCCTCTGGCCTCAGCCCTCGATGGTATTGTATGTCCTCTGGCCTCAGCCCTCGATGGTATTGTATGTCCTCTGGCCTCAGCCCTCGATGGTATTGTATGTCCTCTGGCCTCAGCCCTCGATGGTATTGTATGTCCTCTGGCCTCAGCCCTCGATGGTATTGTATGTCCTCTGGCCTCAGCCCTCGATGGTATTGCATATCCTCTGGCCTCAGCCCTCGATGGTATTGTATATTCTCTGGCCTCAGCCCTCAATGGTATTGCCTTTCCTCTGGCCTCAGCCCTCAATGGTATTGTATGTCCTCTGGCCTCAGCCCTCGATGGTATTGTATGTCCTCTGGCCTCAGCCCTCGATGGTATTGCCTTTCCTCTGGCCTCAGCCCTCAATGGCATTGCCTTTCCTCTGGCCTCAGCCCTCAATGGTATTGCCTTTCCTCTGGCCTCAGCCCTCGATGGTATTGTATGTCCTCTGGCCTCAGCCCTCAATGGTATTGCCTTTCCTCTGGCCTCAGCCCTCAATGGTATTGTATATTCTCTGGCCTCAGCCCTCAATGGTATTGCCTTTCCTCTGGCCTCAGCCCTCCCTCTGGCCTCAGCCCTCGATGGTATTGCAGGTCCTCTGGCCTCAGCCCTCAATGGTATTGCAGGTCCTCTGGCCTCAGCCCTCGATGGTATTGCAGGTCCTCTGGCCTCAGCCCTCAATGGTATTGCAGGTCCTCTGGCCTCAGCCCTCAATGGTATTGCAGGTCCTCTGGCCTCAGCCCTCGATGGCATTGCAGGTCCTCTGGCCTCAGCCCTCAATGGTATTGCAGGTCCTCTGGCCTCAGCCCTCAATGGTATTGCCTTTCCTCTGGCCTTAGCCCTCAATGGTATTGCCTTTCCTCTGGCCTCAGCCCTAAATGGTATTGCCTTTCCTCTGGCCTCAGCCCTCAATGGTATTGTATGTCCTCTGGCCTCAGCCCTCGATGGTATTGTATGTCCTCTGGCCTCAGCCCTCAATGGTATTGCAGGTCCTCTGGCCTCAGCCCTCGATGGTATTGCCTTTCCTCTGGCCTCAGCCCTCGATGGTATTGCATGTCCTCTGGCCTCAGCCCTCGATGGTATTGCAGGTCCTCTGGCCTCAGCCCTCAATGGTATTGCAGGTCCTCTGGCCTCAGCCCTCAATGGTATTGCATTTCCTCTGGCCTCAGCCCTCAATGGTATTGCCTTTCCTCTGGCCTCAGCCCTCAATGGTATTGCCTTTCCTCTGGCCTCAGCCCTCGATGGTATTGTATGTCCTCTGGCCTCAGCCCTCGATGGTATTGCATGTCCTCTGGCCTCAGCCCTCGATGGTATTGTATGTCCTCTGGCCTCAGCCCTCGATGGTATTGTATGTCCTCTGGCCTCAGCCCTCGATGGTATTGTATGTCCTCTGGCCTCAGCCCTCGATGGTATTGCAGGTCCTCTGGCCTCAGCCCTCAATGGTATTGTATGTCCTCTGGCCTCAGCCCTCGATGGTATTGTATGTCCTCTGGCCTCAGCCCTCGATGGTATTGTATATTCTCTGGCCTCAGCCCTCAATGGTATTGAATATTATCTGGCCTCAGCCCTCAATGGTATTGCCTTTCCTCTGGCCTCAGCCCTCAATGGTATTGTATGTCCTCTGGCCTCAGCCCTCAATGGTATTGCCTTTCCTCTGGCCTCAGCCCTCGATGGTATTGTATGTCCTCTGGCCTCAGCCCTCAATGGTATTGCCTTTCCTCTGGCCTCAGCCCTCGATGGTATTGTATGTCCTCTGGCCTCAGCCCTCGATGGTATTGCCTTTCCTCTGGCCTCAGCCCTCGATGGTATTGTATGTCCTCTGGCCTCAGCCCTCAATGGTATTGTATGTCCTCTGGCCTCAACCCTCAATGGTATTGTATGTCCTCTGGCCTCAGCCCTCAATGGTATTGCCTTTCCTCTGGCCTCAGCCCTCGATGGTATTGTATGTCCTCTGGCCTCAGCCCTCGATGGTATTGTATGTCCTCTGGCCTCAGCCCTCGATGGTAGCCCTTGTATGCCTCCTCTGGCCTCAGCCCTCGATGGTATTGTATGTCCTCTGGCCTCAGCCCTCGATGGTATTGTATGTCCTCTGGCCTCAGCCCTCGATGGTATTGTATGTCCTCTGGCCTCAGCCCTCGATGGTATTGTATGTCCTCTGGCCTCAGCCCTCGATGGTATTGTATGTCCTCTGGCCTCAGCCCTCGATGGTATTGTATGTCCTCTGGCCTCAGCCCTCGATGGTATTGTATGTCCTCTGGCCTCAGCCCTCGATGGTATTGTATGTCCTCTGGCCTCAGCCCTCGATGGTATTGTATGTCCTCTGGCCTCAGCCCTCGATGGTATTGTATGTCCTGGCCTCAGCCCTCGATGGTATTGTATGTCCTCTGGCCTCAGCCCTCGATGGTATTGTATGGGCCTCAGCCCTCGATGGTATGTCCTCTGGCCTCAGCCCTCGATGGTATTGCATGTCCTCTGGCCTCAGCCCTCGATGGTATTGTATTCCTCTGGCCTCAGCCCTCAATGGTATTGTCCTCTGGCCTCAGCCCTCGATGGTATTGCCTGTCCTCTGGCCTCAGCCCTCGATGGTATTGCCTTTCCTCTGGCCTCAGCCCTCATGGTATTGGCCTCAGCCTTTCCTCTGGCCTCAGCCCTCAATGGTATTGCCTTTCCTCTGGCCTCAGCCCTCGATGGTATTGTATGTCCTCTGGCCTCAGCCCTCAATGGTATTGCCTTTCCTCTGGCCTCAGCCCTCAATGGTATTGTATATTCTCTGGCCTCAGCCCTCAATGGTATTGCCTTTCCTCTGGCCTCAGCCCTCAATGGTATTGCATATTCTGGCCTCAGCCCTCAATGGTATTGCCTTTCCTCTGGCCTCAGCCCTCAATGGTATTGCCTTTCCTCTGGCCTCAGCCCTCGATGGTATTGCCTTTCCTCTGGCCTCAGCCCTCAATGGTATTGCCTTTCCTCTGGCCTCAGCCCTCGATGGTATTGCCTTTCCTCTGGCCTCAGCCCTCGATGGTATTGTATATCCTCTGGCCTCAGCCCTCAATGGTATTGCATATCCTCTGGCCTCAGCCCTCGATGGTATTGTATGTCCTCTGGCCTCAGCCCTCGGGTATCAGCCTCTGGCCTCAGCCCTGGTATTGTATGTCCTCTGGCCTCAGCCCTCGATGGTATTGTATGTCCTCTGGCCTCAGCCCTCTGGCCTCAGCCCTCGATGGTATTGTATGTCCTCTGGCCTCAGCCCTGGTATTGTATGTCCTCTGGCCTCAGCCCTGATGGTATTGTATGTCCTCTGGCCTCAGCCCTCCTCTGGCCTCAGCCCTCGATGGTATTGCCTATGTCCTCTGGCCTCAGCCCTCGATGGTATTGTATGTCCTCTGGCCTCAGCCCTCGATGGTATTGCCTTTCCTCTGGCCTCAGCCCTCGATGGTATTGTATGTCCTCTGGCCTCAGCCCTCGATGGTATTGTATGTCCTCTGGCCTCAGCCCTCGATGGTATTGTATGTCCTCTGGCCTCAGCCCTCGATGGTATTGCCTTTCCTCTGGCCTCAGCCCTCGATGGTATTGTATATCCTCTGGCCTCAGCCCTCAATGGTATTGCATATCCTCTGGCCTCAGCCCTCGATGGTATTGTATATTCTCTGGCCTCAGCCCTCAATGGTATTGTATGTCCTCTGGCCTCAGCCCTTGCCACTCTGAAGAGACTGAATACCGTAGAGGCAAAAGCAGAAGAACACGGAGAGCCGTGAGAGTTAGACTTATGTCCAACTCAGCATGATTTCAAGTGAGATTAGACAGTTGAAGTGTATTATTGCACAGGTCTGCGGCAGTAATCTTGTAATCTCAGACTTGGGTCCCTTGGGATTTGCTGGAGCTACTGTAGTAAAGAGAACGAGAGGGGGAGTTCCAGCAGGGTAATTTAGATAACCTGTTTACATGACCTAGTCAGTTATTTGGATTGTTTATTCGAGGGCTTACATGTGGGTCATAGCACTTGACTAATTCGGGCCACTTAATTGTGTAATAGGGTTATTTGAAAGCTCTGTCTATTATCATTGATGCGGCATCAAACGCTTTGAAAATTACAGTGGATAAATATACAGATATATAGGGCTTAAATGAGAGGAGGAGTTGGTCGGAAAAATACCAAAAAGAAAACAGTTTTGCATATGTGAAGGTGGATGAATTAAAATTAATGTTATTATGAATTTATAGATAAAGAGCATTTACAAATAACAATGGTTGAACGCCTAGTAAAAGGAAATATATATTTTTATTAGGGCTGTCAGAGTTCATCAGTTAACTATAGTTAACTTTTTGTAATTTTAGTGCACTGAGTTTTTAAAATGGTAATGAATTGCATTGTCTGAAAGCATTCACAATTGTATTTAACATTGATTTAACTAGGCAAGTCAGTTAAGAACAAATAATGATTCACAATGACGGTCTACCCAGGCCAAAACCTCCCCTAACCCGGACAACGCTGGGCCAATTGTGCACAGCCCTATGGGTCTCCCGATCACGGCCGGTTGTGATACAGCCCAGGATCGAACCAGGTCTGTAGTAACACCTCTAGCACTGTGATGAAGTGCCTTAGACCGCTGCGCTACTCGGAAGACCCTATATACTGAAAATATCCAAAATACATCATCTATACAGCTAAAAACAACAATGCGATGTCAAAAAAATCTGACATCGAGGCTAAAGAAAGGGTGTGCTTTATCAATTTACCTGATTTGCTAAATGTTACTTTGAACAAAATCAAGACGTTAATATTCTTTTAATGCTTTTTGTATAAAAAAATCTTGAGCAAATTCTGAATGGGTGATTAGTTGTGAATACATTGTACATCCAAGTAGTTCTCATAGAGCCTCATAGAGCCATGACTACATAGAGCCATGACTACATATAGCCATGACTACATAGAGCCATGACTACATAGAGCCATGACTACATAGAGCCATGACTACATAGAGCCATGACTACATAGAGCCATGACTACATAGAGCCATGACTACATAGAGCCATGACTACATAGAGCCATGACTACATAGAGCCATAACTACATAGAGCCATAACTACATAGAGCCATAACTACATAGAGCCATGACTACATAGAGCCATGACTACATAAAGCCATGACTACATAAAGCCATGACTACATAGAGCACACACACACACACACACACACACACACACACACACACACACACACACACACACACACACACACACACACACACACACACACACACACACACACACACACACACACACGATAACGTATGCACTATACACACATGTACATATAGATTTTGTACTGTAGATACGGTATGTGGTTGTCGTGAAGTAGGGGCCCGAGGGCACAGAGTGTGTTATGAAATATGTGAATGTATTGTAATGCTTTTAAAATTGTATAAACTGCCTTAATTTTTTTCTACCCCAGGAAAAGTAGCTGCTGCCTTGGCAGGAACTAATGGGGATCCATAATAAATACAAATACAAATGCCATGCAGTAGTGTGTTCAGGTAAGAGACAGTTTATGAAAAATGAAAATTATAAGTGAAACTGTCAAGTCAGGCTGTTCCTCTATCCTGATCACTGTAAGTGTTCAAGTTCCAACATTATCTTGGTTAGCTAAATCAACCCTAGCTATCTGGTACAGGGCATTAGTCTGCCCAGACTCTGCGGTAGCAATCCACAATAATGCCCTGGACCAGAGCTATATCAACACTAGTGCTCAATGACAGCTGAAGACCATCATGACGGCTCTATGTGATGAGTATCCACATCCAAGTTGCCCAAATGATCTCACTGTATTTTGGATAAGGACAAATTAGTATGGGGCACTCAATATATTTGGTGTACACGGAGTAGGGTGTTATGATTTGTGTTCTTTGGCTGTGCTGATTATAGATTTGGTAATCAGCCATCTCTCTCTGGTAGTAATTGAGCCTGAGGACGATGGTTATACATTTGGTTACACATTGTGCATTTGACATCAACCTGTAAATTAAAGATGAACATCCTGTCCTCATTCAACAAATGACAAGTATTACTTTTGGATGTTCAGTCACTCCTAACAACAGAGAAGGCTGATGTCTTGTATAATACATAAACACAACAAGCTGTTCATACAACGATCAGATTTAGAGTTGGAATAAAGAGCAGCAATCTTCAGTTTCCATAACTGTGTCCCAAATGGCACCCTATTCAATATATAGTGCATTACTTTTGAACAGAGCCCTAGCGCCATTTTTTCAAATTGACAGTGTTCTGTGTTCTTTCGGCCGAAAACCTTCAAGGTATGTTGAGCCTTTGAAGTTGGACTTTATTGTGAATGCCCTGCCTTTAAAGTAGTATTAAATAAGGAATAAGTCTGCAGTTGTTTTGACTGTGGACAACATTATGAGGTTCGACATAAGAGAAGGTTGGAGTTTTACAGTACAATATTGAACAGCTTGAAAAAACCAACATAGAGCACAATCTAGTGATGATTCTAAACAAAATACATTCACAAACAAATATATTTAGATCTTGGAACGTATACTCCTGCAAGACATTCACACAGACCTAGATAAGACATTCATATCTGATTTAGAGCACTTCTTCTTTTATAATGATACACTACCTGACCAAAAGTATTTGGACAACTGCTTATCTAACATCTCATTCCAAAATCATGAGCATTAATATGGAGTTGATGATCCCCTCTTTGTTGTTTTAACAGCCTCCACTCTTCTGGGAAGGCTTTCCACTAGACGTCGGAACATTGCTGCTGGGATTTGCTTCCATTCAGCCACAAGAGCATTAGTGAGGTCGGGCACTGATGTTGGGCGATTAGGCCTGGCTCGCAGTCAGCATTCCTATTCCTCCCAAAGGTGTTCGATGGGGTTGATGTCAAGGCTCTGTGCAGGCCAGTCAAGTTCTCCCACAACAATCTCCACAAATCATTTTTGTATGGACCTCGCTTTGTGCACAGGGGCATTGTCTTGCTGAAATAGGAAAGGGCCTTCCCCAAACTGTTGCCATAAAGTTGTAAGTACAGAATCGCCTAGAATGTCATTGTGTGCTGTAACATTAATATTTTCCATCTAGCCCTAACCATGAAAAACTGCCCCAGATCATTATTCCTCCTCCACCAAACTTTATAGTTGGCACTATGCATTGAGGCAGGTAGCGTTCTCCTGGCATCCGACCAAACACAGATACGTCCATCGGACTGCCAGATGGTGAAGTGTGATTCATCACTCCAAAGAACACATTTCCATTGCTCCGGAGTCCAATGGCAGTGAGCTTTACACCACTTTAGCCGACGCTTGGCATTGCACATGGTGATCTTAGGCTTGTGTGCATCTGCTCGGCCATGGAAACCCATTTCATGAACCTCCCGACGAACAGTTATTGTGCTGATGTTGCTTTCAGAGGCAGTTAGGAACTCGGTAGTGAGTGTTGCAACCGAGGACAGACGATTTTTCCGCACTACTTGCTTAACTACTTGGGGGTCACGTTCTGTGAGCTTGTGTGGCTTACCACTTTGGGCTGAGCCGTTGTTGCTCCTAGACGTTTCCACTTTACAATAACAGCACTTACAGTTGACCAGGGCAGCCTTAGCAGAAATTTGATGAACTGTTGTAAATTTGTTGGAAAGGTGGCATCCTATGACGGTGATATGTTGAGTCACTGAGCTCTTCACTAAGTCCATTCTACTGCCAATGTTCGTCTATGGACATTGCATGGCTGTGTGCTCGATTTTATACACCCGTCATCAACGCATGTGGCTGAAATAGCCTAATCCATTCATTTGAAGGGGTGTCCACATACTTTGTATATATAGTGTATATACAATAACCAGCCTGACCAAAGACATAGCACAAGCTTTATAAGGAAAACTGATCCTCCTGTTTTTAATAGGTTTAAGATGAACTCACCTCATCATTTGCCAGTCCAGCTGAATGAAGCAAACATACATCTGCTCTTGCAGTGCTCGTGATAGAGATCATAGGAGTCAGTTGGCCTGAAAGCAGGAGTGTGACAGAGGACCAGCTGGTCCAGGGGGAGGAAACACACAACATCAATAGCAAGTCAAAAAGCAACATACTATGGACTCGTTGTAAAATACACATTTTATTTGCACATGGCAATAGGAGGTTTGCCGTGCCTGGATGGAGAAAAATGCTCTTTAAAAAAAAGGAAGAACAGATAATAATGTCATCCATTGATTGACTTCGCTTCATTGCTACAGTCAGTTAACAGTAAAATCATATCAGAAGCATGATGACAAGTATAAGTACATTCCAGCAGTAAATTAGTTTTAAATTGAGTTACAAAGATTTCTTAGGCCTTGTACACGCTCATATGTTGGTATCACAGGAGGTTGGTGGCACCTTAATTTGGGAGGACGGTAATGGCTTGAACGGAATCAGTGGAAAGGTATCAACTACATCAAACACAGGGTTTCCATGGTTTCCATGTGTTTGATGCCATTCCATTCACTCCATTCCAGCCATTATTTTGAGCTGTCCTCCCCTCAGCAGCCTCCACTGGTGGTATATCCGGTGTAGATATTTGATAGGGCCAGGTAACAATGCGAACACACAGACAAACCATCCTTCGTGACAACGATCAAAGAAACCATTTCTAAAAACAATGGCAAAGACAGCTAATGTTGTTTATTTCTACTCTTGGCTACCAGTGGATGGCCATATTTTCCCATGCTAAAAGGCTCCTCCCAACAAAAGGACATTTGAGCAGAAACAGGACTGGCGTCTTCCGTCTCCGACCTCACTGCCTCGCTTAGCCTGCCACTCACTTGACTGAAATATTGAACCAAACTAGAAAACTGCAAGGTGACTCAAAACAATAACAATCTCTCTAGGTCCTCCCAAACATATGGCAGCAGATCCACAAAACTGTACTTCAAATCTATGATACTCCCCCACTTAACATACTGCTTGACTAGTTGGGCCCAAGCTTGCTGTACAACATTAAGACCTATTCAGTCTGTCTACAAACAGGCTCTCAAAGTGCTTGAAAGGAAGCCAAATAGCCATCATCACTGTTACATCCTCAGAAAGCATGAGCTCCTGAGTTGGAAAAATCTTGTGCAATACACTGATGCATGTCTTGTATTCAAGATCCTAAATGACATGACTCCCCCTCCACTCAGTATTTTTGTTAAACAGAAAACCCAAACATATAGCAGCAGATCCACAAGGTCTGCTATGAGAGGTGACTGTATAGTTCCCTTAAGGAAAAGCACCTTTAGTAAATCCGTTTTCTCTGTGAGAGCTTCCCATGTCTGGAATACACTGCCATCAGACACACATAACTGCACCACCTATCACACTTTCACAAAAAACATGAAGACATGGCTAAAGGTCAATCAGATTTGTGAACATGGTCCCTAGCTGTGTGTTGCCGCTTTCCATGTCTGTTGTCTGTAGCTTGTGAGGTGTGGAAACACTTTGTTGCATTTATGAATTTTGTTTTGCTGCTTTTTGTTCTATGTTGCTCTGTCTGTATGCTACGTCTTGCTTGTCCTATGTTGCTCTGTCTGTGTCTTGCTATGTTGCTCTGTCTGTATGCTATGTCTTGCTTGTCCTATGTTTCTCTGTCTGTATGCTACGTCTTGCTTGTCCTATGTTGCTCTGTCTGTATGCTACGTCTTGCTTGTCCTATGTTGCTCTGTCTGTATGCTACGTCTTGCTTGTCCTATGTTGCTCTGTCTGTATGCTACGTCTTGCTTGTCCTATGTTGCTCTGTCTGTATGCTACGTCTTGCTTGTCCTATGTTGCTCTGTCTGTATGCTATGTCTTGCTTGTCCTATGTTGCTATTGATTATATTGTAATTGTTTTTAATAACCTGCCCAGGGACTGCGGTTGAAAATTAGCCGACTGGCTAAAACCGGCACTTTTACTGAAACGTTGATTAATGTGCACTGTCCCTGTAAAAATAAAATAAACTCAAAATAAACTCAAACTCAAACCATGTCATTGGATTTTCGTTAAAAGTTTGGTGGGGAAAAAATAAAGAAATGTCCTTCTGTTGATGACTTTTAGCAAATCGAATCAGTTGTCCACATTGATTAAAAGTCATCAACATTTGGGGGGGTTGAATTGACGTGGAAACAACGTTGATTCAACCAGTTTTTGCCCAGTGGGATATGGCTGTATGTTTATTTTCAAAGTAATGGATTAGAAGACCATTTTGTTGTAGAGTAACGCGCTGGATAGGAATTTATCTCTTATGCGGGTTTTGGTCTGGACATGTAGGGGTTTTGTTCCTCGTGATATGGAGATGCTTTTTTAAAAATGACGTGGAATTCAGGGACAGTCATGCATGGAGCAATTCACTCTATGTGGATAATCTGATCCTTACCGCCAAGCCAAACCTCACACAGAAGAAGTATATGTGAAGAAACGAGAGAAGCTTCTACTGTCTTTATCATGTGAAAAGGCTATGGTAAATCATGATAAATACTGTACTAAATCTTTTACAATTAAATTGTCATTTGTCACAATATCACAGAAACAAAATACTTTAATAACTTACACTTTTTCTTATGTCGATGAACATCAGAATGAATATGAGTATCACCAAGATCAATCCTCTTTTATAGAACATGTATATGTGCCTCATGAATAATCAGTGTAGATAGATGCAAATGTACACCACATCAATAACACACAGAAAGACAATTTTGTGTCCAACGAACTGGCATTTATACAGTGACCTTAAACTTTATGGTCCACAGATCAAAGTAACCAATTGGCTTATGTTTCTTCCTGACCTGAAAAAATATTTCTCAAAAGGCTGTTTATCTATTCATTGAACAACAAACACCTTACTTCACAGGAAGAGAGGAGAGTGTAACTCCATTTTCCACATACCATAAATCTATGTGTGTATCCTGAAAGGCACCCTATTGCCTACTTAGTGCATTACTTTTGATCGGGGCTTATTGGGCTGTTGTCAAAAGTAGTGCACTTTGTAGGGGATAGGATGCCATTTGAGACGCATCCTATGGCAGAGACCTGCAGGTGAGAATAAGGCCCTGCTGCCAACACCAACATGACCACAGAGCTGTTACTGGAAGACTGACCCCTGGTCCAGACGACCGCAGCCTTCTGATGGGACTACAGACTACCCCAGCCCCACAAGCAGAGCTGAATAGACCTGAGCCAGGCTACAACAGGATGCTATAGAGCCCTGTCGAGTAGCATTTCAAAACTAATATGAGTTAATATCTGCCCAAAGCGTCCTTTGTCAGAGGGATTTAAGTTGAACTGTAAGTTTCTTCTAAAAGTTGGAGTGCCTAGCACTTAGGTGGGGATGTGTCATTCCTCTGCAACACTGCCACCTACTGTTTAAAGTCATGGCTTCAGGTTAGCCATCCCATACATCTCATTTCATGATCTGCAGGTAAATATTAAAACTTGACAATTTTGTTAATTAGATTAGATATTCTGATGTAAATGCAAAATGTTGACAGTAAGAGCTATTCTGGAATGAGAGGAAGAAGGAATACATTCTATACTAGGAAGAGCACAATAGCATTGGATTACGTTAACCTAGATCTGACAACGTGATGCCTCTGTGGTGAACAATGCAACTATCTGTCCAGAGCTCCTAAGCACCAGCATTAATAGGATACATTTGAGTTTTTGATGCTTTAAAGACAAGACTAGACACCCAAGGGACCTGATGCTTGGCCGGTTTGAACTCTCGCAGGCAAATGCTCAATTAACTCAGGTAAACTCCTGGAAAATCACTTAGCCTACTGTTCCTCTGGCGAGGGTAAAGACCTCTGCGCTCAAACTATTGTATTCATTCCTATTCATTCCCACAGTTAACAATTGGGAATAGTAGAGACTCCTGAGCTAAAAAAATATTCAAATATTATTTAAAAAATCACAATCCCACTATTACAGGAGATATTTTGTATGATTTCTGTTATTCACAGAATACTTGAAATAAAAAGAAACATGAAGCAGTACAATATGAACTGTTTATTTCCTTTGTAAGAGGATTGTGATGATCAAGCTTATTTAGAGCGTTACATTGTCACACAAAGACAAGTAACGTTACTAACTTAACATGTTCCACAGTAGCATTACTGACATATAGCACCAATTCATTGACTAAAGGCACCTGCAGCAAAGCCAGGCAGGGAGACAGAGTTTTTCAGGGCAGGGGAACATCTTGTGAGGGCTGAGCGGCCTTTCTTCACATGCAGCCAAATGATCCGTGAGGGAATTAAATGGAAGTTGTAAAAATAGATGGAAAAAAGTCCCCGTTCGGCTGTTGCGGTGGTCTCCTCGCTACCTCTCCCGGGTGAATAGTCTACAGCTGAAAACACTGAAGATGTTTGTGTTTAGAGGGAACATTTCACATCTATCATTCATTTGGGGGGTAACCGGCGGTCCTATTTCCAAAATTGACATACCACTCACTAGAGCACGAACAGCAGAGGGGACGGAGGGAAGAGGAAATCCTAGAAGGTTCTCATCTTACAGCCTATTCGCTCTTTATTGGTTCTTATTGATTTTCCATACTTATAGTTTTCACTGTATTCTCACCAAGGGCTCTGCAGCATACTAGTGCCCGCTAGCCAAAGCTTGAAATCCCATACCCACATTTTGGGCACAACATAAGAGGGTTGGCAGTAACATTCAGATTTAACTCCATCAACAAATAAGCAGAATTTCAGGAATACTGAAGCCTTCCCAATGGCAACAAGGCTTGCCCTCTTACCTGTTGTGGACATTAACAGTCATTTCTGGCAACTTTGTCTCTTTCTCATGGGTAAGAAATACAGTAAGCACCAATATCCCAAGCCTCTTCATCATAGGCCAAATCCACACACAGACACTGCTTGTTTTTAAACTGAGGCCTGGGATGAATACGTGGAGCTCATCTGTATAAAAACAAAACGAAAGACAATTTCACAGAGCTGGAGTGTACAGTCATCTACACAAATATCTCGCCTGAAACTGCATGGGCGACACCCATTGTATATTTTACTTGGCCACAAAATGTGCCTAGGGTGTAATACATTGTGTGTCCTTTGGTACTATTTAATGTAGAATCTCCAACACTCACAAATGCAGTATAACCAAATGGAATGCTCCAAATACAAACCAATATGGCAAACATGCCATATATCTTCCCTCTTCTCCAGACACAGCTCAACCTCATTGGATTGATGGGTAAATCCGTGACCAGATTTTTCTGTTGCAGCTTGCCAGTGTTCCTACTGTTTTTCAGTCTGTTGGTGGCCTAGGCCCTAATCACCTTGGCCTCCCTTAGAGACCATAAATTGCTCAGATGAGATGAAGTCCTTGTGTTGCTCGCACAGGCAGCAAGACAAAATGTGCCACACTGTGTTTTGACAGCCCCGGACATTAAATCAGGATTTTATGACGGCTGGGGAAAACGTGTCCATGTTCTCTGGTGCTGATTTATGCTCATTGGAGTCTGGAGGATATAATAATTTGGCCACAAACAGATGGATAGAGAGATACCAAGGTTGCATTATATTCCAGACATTCTCACCAATGAACACAAATGGAATCCCACATGCTTCTAGAATCGGAACATCAGAGTGTGTCTCTGTAACATCTCTGTTCATACTACAGATGCAAATCGCAGACAAGCGAAGGGGATTGGGACGGGTTCTTCAAATGAACACATTAATGGATAGACAGTCCTGTTAAACACACTAACTTTACTAAATGAGGCCTATAAATGGGACGTAAAATATTCCATGCAGTTAATATGATTGTAATTGCGAGTGTAGTCTGTGGTCCGTCGTGTCCACATCCCTCTCTGCAGTGAGAGTTACCATAGGGAGATGCAGTGATCTACCAAGAGCTACATAACACAAATACATGTAAATCTAAGTGAAGCATGGAATAGGACTAATCACTACATACTGGACCACTAAATGACAATTCATTTAAAAAACGATCAGCAGTTACTATAAACATGAATATTCTGACATGCTAAATACTGTAGTCTGGGGATGCATGTGTCCCATTTGACACCTTATTACCTGTATAGTGCACTACTTTTGACTAGATCCTTATGGGTCCATCAGGCTCTAGTCAAAAGTAGTGCAATATAGGCTACATGAAATAGGGTGCCATTTGGGACCCATGTAAAAGGTCATGAAACAGTGGCCTACAGTGTTTCCCTACCTTGCTAACTGAGACATTGTGTGTGCTACTGCCTACACCTGGAACACCTTGGCAGTGTTTTGAGGCGTGCATGCTTCAGTAGTGTGACATCATCATACACACCACCACCATGAGCCTCCTGAATGATTTACAATAGCTCTGTGGAATGATCTCAGTGAATATGTGTGGTTGGCAGCCATTTTTGTTTCTTTTCCATCCTCCCCCCTTTTCTTTGACTGCATGGGTCCCTGAACATTATGAGGTCAGCTGGATTGAAGGCTTCGTATTCAACAAAAGTGTGTGTCAACTCAGCACACGTGTGTGTGTGTGTGTGTGTGTGTGTGTGTGTGTGTGTGTGTGTGTGTGTGTGTGTGTGTGTGTGTGTGTGTGTGTGTGTGTGTGTGTGTGTGTGTGTGTGTGTGGTGCGTGCGTGTGTGTGTGTGTGTGTGTGTACACACCATTACATCCAATTAGAATTAATTCTCTATGATCTCATTGAAAACTTTGGACACACCTACCCATTCAAGGGTTTTTCTTTTTTTATTACTATTTTCTACATTGTACACTATGAAATAACACACATGGAATCATGGAGTAACCAAAAAGTGTTAAGCAAATCCAATTATTTTTTATATTTTAGATTCTTTAAAGTAGCCACCATTTGCCTTGATGACAGCTTTGCACACTCTTGGCATTCTCTCAACCAGCTTCATGAGGAATGCTTTTCCAACAGTCTTGAAGTAGTTCCCACATATGCTGAGCACTTTTTGGCTGCATTTCCTTCTCTATGCAGTCCAATTCATCCCAAACCATCTCAATTGGGTTGAGGTTGGGTGATTGTGGAGGCCAGGTCATCTGATGCAGAACTCCTTCACTCTTCTTGGTCAAATATCCCTTACATAGCCTGGAGGTGTGTTATGGGTCACTGTCCTGTTGAAAAACCAATTATAAGCCCACTAGCGCAAACCAGGTGGGATGGCGTATCGCTGCAGAATGCTGTGGTAGCCATGCTGGTTAGGTGTGCCTTGAATTCTAAATAAATCACAGATGGTGTCACCAGCAAAGCACCCCCACACCTCCTCTTCCATGCTTCACGGTGGGAACCACACATGTTCACCTACTCTGCATCTCACAAAGACACAGAGGTTGGAATAAAAAATAAAACATTTGGACTCATCAGACCAAAGGATAGATTTCTACTAGTCTAATGTCCATTGCGCATGTTTCTTGGCCAAAGCAAGTCTCTTCTCATTATTAGTGTCCTTTAGGAGTGGTTTCTTTGCAGCAATTCAACCACGAAGGCTTGATTTTTAAGTTAAAAAAAATACATCTCCTCGCGGGGCACTGCTAGGTTGGTACACAATAGGCAGAGCTCGTGACTTCACGCTCCAGCCTTTTTAAATGTATATTTTTTACATCATTTTATTTTCTTTTTTTTGTATGTTTTTAGTTTTTTCTTGTTCATACCTGTGTTTTGTTTTGTTAGACATGTTAAATGTAGGGATGTAAATTGTTGATTGCTGATAATTTTGTACAACATACACATATATATATATATATTGTATCACGCTCCAGACCGGACACTGGGGGCCTGGGTGAAATTCAGAGATTCTGTCAGCTCTGGCCTGAATTTGTCAGAGACTCATTTGGTGTTTCGTTTGAAATATTTATGCTTTCAGTTTTCATCAATTACGAAAACAACAATTAGACTAACACAATGTCCGACCTTTGTTGTTCTTCAACTGGCAATGTTTCATTGATGCTGTTTAGTGTTCACGATGTCTCGTAACATTCGCGTCACAGTCTGCTTCGCAAGCATTATGCATGAAATTGTTCTGCTCAACGTGGTTTCATCCAGCTAAACTACTAGTTGATGGAGAGGCGAGGGAGTTCGGTTTGATAGAATGTAGTCATAACTTTGGTGACTTGAGACGTGTAAGTATAGCCTAGCCTAACACTTTCTTCTACGATACGAAACCAATTCAATACTGCCTCACTATTTTGCATTATTGCTTGGGGAAACATTTGGCAATTGTCTTCGAAGAACGTACATTAGCAGGGAGAACATACATTAATATCAGCTAGCATATGCCTACATTCTCTTGCGTTCGTCCACCTTCATTAGCCACTTTCATTTGGGGATTTTGTTTGACTTGTGTCTAGAGGATACAATCCTGTAGCTTTGTGTGCACAACTCAGAAAAACAGTTATTTGACAATCCCTTGAAATTTGCACTGAGACACCACCCACCACATTAAAGGACAACTTTTTAAAAGAAATTGTTGTAAATGTCATGTTATAGTTCTAAAACAAACTATGTTTCCAGACACTTTTTTTGCTTGTTGCTATTTTCACTTGGTGCTGAGAAATTTCCCCCACCAGCTATATACTTCCTCATGCTCGTTCTGCGTTTGCAAAAACACTCAAATAGGCCTAAGTACTTTTTAGAAACCGCAACACATTCAGTATATCGATGCAGGTCTTTAGATGCTGTACACATGAAATTGTGTCATTCTGAACGGTATCCCCAACCTTCCATTTTGTTGCACTCAAATGATAGCCAACTTCTCCTTCCTTATAGCCTGGGCAAACATTAGGAATGATACAATTTCATGTGTACCATGTCTAAAGATGTGCATCACCATACTGACAGTGTTGCCGTTTTTAAAAATATGTATTTGGAGCTTTTGTTCATGTTTTCTTTGCCCCTGCAATTGCAGAATGAGCATGAGAAAGTCTATCGCCTGTGGGGTAAGTTTCTGAAAACCAAGATAAATCACAAAACAAGTGTCTGGACACTTCTATAACATGCCATTTACATCCAAAATACAGATTTGGTTAAAACAATTAAACTTATCCGTTAACTCTCTACATTGGTGCCATTGGTGGGGATTTTCCCTTTGTAGAATGCAGTGAGTGGGCCCTCACACAGCATGGAAAGCCATTTAGTGGTAGGCCCTTTGTTGGTGGCCACCCATGTCTAGCTAGGGTTCCCTGGCCCGGCCTCCGCAGATGCGCTTTCCTCATCAGTGGCCTGCAGACAGCATAGACCAGCCTTGCCTACTACAGAGTCCAGGGATGCATCCCAAATGCCACCCAATTCCCTTTATAGTGCATGCACTACTTTTGACCAGAGCCCTATGGTCCCTGGTCAAAGTGGTGCACTTGTAAGGAATATGGTGCTATTTGGGATGCAGACAGTTCAGGGAAAATCCCCTTCCTCTCTCTTCCCGATCATATGGCCACTCTCCCTCGTCTTGATCCCTGAGAGGATGTGACATCTATTGATGGGGTCAAAGGTGAAGGAAATGGGGATCCCAGCTGAGAGCAGGTATAATCTATTACCACTCAGAGACAGATGCACTGTGTGGAAGAGAACTACTCGCGGAGCTCAGAGGAGATTTCCTCCTCTCCCTCTTTCCAGGGTGGGTGGGATGCTAGCGGAACTTTCTGTTATTGTTAACCATTGATGTATTTCAAATGGAGTGCGGAACAGTACAGACAGGTTTGTAGAAAAATGGGGTTATTGTGTGGACGGAGGGGAAATTATTTGACTGCGAAGAGGTCTGACTTTGGTCACCACCTCATCGGCTGTCATTGCTTTTATTTTAGTGATGTTTTCTCTGACATATTTCACAGAGAAACTCTTATCGTGGATGAGTGATGTCTGAGAAGACCGATGAATGGACTGTTGAGAGGAGGAGTTTGTGTCTCTTCATCTCAGTCTTCCCCGTTAACAGGGTTTAGCTATCCCTCAAGGTTAGTAGCCTACGGTATGCGTGTCAAACACTATACACATTTGGCTTTCTAATAATGACATTCCAAAAACAAGGAAAGGGGGATAAAGCATTAAACTGAAATGTGTCTTCTGCATTTAACCAAACCCCTCTGAATCAGAGAGGTGCAAAGGGCTGCCTTAATCCACATCCACGTCATCAGTGCCTGGGGAACAACTGCCTTGCTCAAAAGCAGAACGACAGATTTTTAACTTGTCAGCTCAGGGAATCAATCCAGCAAACTTTCGGTCAGGCTACCTGCCACCCAACAAATGATGAAGACAGACATTATCTTCACTCTTGAGACACAATTGATGTACCGTTAGTCCAAACAAACCTACAGTAAAGCACACACATCCTGAAGGAAATGATGATGTTATATTATTCACATAGATATTACACCACGTAGCATTGTTCTTTCCCAAGCTTTAAGTGAAGTACAGATACTCAAGCACATTTCAAGTAAAATGATTGCCTTCCCTGGAAATGACACACTTAAAACAGTCTATGAGAAGGGAGTTTGTATGACTGCCTTTATTCAACAAGGGAACTGTCTCTAATAGAATAAATGGTGTAATAACTCTCCCGCTGAGGAAGCTTCTATAAAAAAATGTTTTTTACATTTATTTAACGGACTATTGTAAATCAACAATTAATTTATTCTCAACAAAAAATGTAACGCAACATGCAACAATTTCAACCATTTTACTGAGTTATAGTTCGTATAAGGAAATCAGTCAATTTAAATGAATAGATTAGGCCCTTAATCTATGGATTTCACATGACTGAGCAGGGGCACAGCCGTGGATGGGCCTGGGAGGGTTTAGGCCCACCCACTTGGGAGCCAGGGCTTTATTACATACTCCTCAATTTCATCAGTTGTCTGGGTGGCTGGTCTCAGACGATCCCGCAGGTGAAGAAGCTGGATGTGGAGGTCCTCGGCTGGTGTGGTTACACATGGTCTGCAGTTGTGAGACCTATTGAACGTACTGCCAAATTCTCTAAAATAACATTGGAGGTGGCTTATGGTAGAGAAATGAACATTAAATTATCAGGCAACAGCTCGTGGACATTCCTGCAGTCAGCATGCCAATTGCACACGCCCTCAAAACTGCACATTTTATGGTGGCCTATTATTGTCCCTAGAACAAGGTGCACCTGTGTAATGATCAAGCTGTTTAATCTGTTTATTTTTATGCCACATCTGTCTGGTGGATGGATTATATTGGCAAAGGAGAAATGCTCACAGGGATATTAAAACATTTTTGCACAAAAGTTGAGAGAAATAAGCTTTTTGTGCATATGAAACATTTCTGGGATCTTTTATTTCAGTGCATGAAACATGGGACCAACACTTTACATGTTGCATTTATATATTTTTTCCATATACTATGGTTAAAGAGGAGACATGGAGAGTAGTGGGAGGTGCTCAACCAATGTGAGACGAGATGCAATCAAAATTCATCAGAGCCTTTTGAGGGAAAATGCTCAACTCTCGCTCACAATAAAAAAATGTATACTTTATTATTCTGATTGACATTAAAATGGTGATGTTTCAGACTTCATAATTAAATAGAGCTCTAATTCAGGTTAGTGTCAGCTTGTTGAAGTAATAATTTTGGATTACCCATAGACCCATGCAGACTCATGCCCCCTGTTAATACACAAAATCATTGAGGAGTAAATATTTAGTCTCTGGGACCGCTATTGCATTTTGTGTGTTGATTATCTTCAGAGTCATGAAATATTGATGTGAAAACCTAGCAGTGACTTATTGGCAGATGCAGAGCCGGGCCAGGGCAACCTGTCTCTCTTCGTTGGTGTTGTGTGCTTATTTGCTCCATTTAGAATGGTTTTGCCATTGTGCTGTAGGATAGGATTTTATTGTGAATACACTGTGAAATGTATTTTTCAGTTTTGAACTAAAAACACCAGGTGGCGCTATGCACTCAAATACAACTCTCCTTAGGTCTTGCTGCATTACATAGTTATTTTATTCAGGGTGTTTTCACATATAGTCCTCTTTAAAACTGATCTCAGTCCTCTTTCGCCAGTTCACTTCACCTATTTTGTGGTCCGAGTCCTCTTTGCATTCACATTACTATGTTTAGAAAGGAACCAAGATATTTGTCCAACATTCACTCAGTGCACTGTGGGATTTACAAAGTGCAGGACAAGCCATTCCATCAGAATATGTTATCAAATAAAAAAATCTAATGTTATTTGTCACATGCACCAAATACAACAGTGAAATGATTACTTACAAGCCCTTAACCTACATTGCAGTTCAAGAAATAGAGTTAAAATATTTACTAAATAAACAAAAAAAATTCTAAATGTAATAAAGTTAAACAAGAAAATTACAAAACAATAACGAGGCTACTGTATATACAGGGGGTACCGGTACTGAGTCAATGTGTGGGGGTACAGGTTAGTCAAGATCATTTGTAAAGTGACAATGGATAGATGATAAACAGCGGGGGGTCAATGTACATTTTCCGGGTGGCTATTTGATTAATTGTTCAGCAGTCTTATGGTTTGGGGGTAGAAGCTGTTAAGGAGCCTTTTGGTCCTAGACCTGGCACTCCAGTACTGCTTGCCGTGTGGTAGCAGAGAGAACAGTCTATGACTTGGGTGACTGGGGTCTTTGTTTGGCCTTCCTCTGACATGTCCTGGATGTCAGGAAGCTTGGCCCCAGTGATGTACTGGGGCTTTTGCGCTACCCTCCGTAGCGCCTTATGGTCAGATGCCGAACAGTTGCCACACCAGGTCATGATGCAACCGGTCAGGATGCTCTCGATGGTGCAGCTGTAGAACTTCTTGAGTATCTGGAGACCAGAAAATACCAACATATTTCAAACAGACCACCATAGTCCCTGTGCCCAAGAACACTAAGGTAACCTGCCTAAATAACAACTGACTACTGACCCGTCGCACTCATGTCTGTAGCCATGAAGTGCTTTGAAAGGCTGGTCACGGCTCACATCAACACCATTATCCCAGAAACCCAAGACCCACTCCAATTTGCATACCGACCCAACAGAATCAAGGATGATGCAATATCTATTGCACTCCACACTGCCCTTTCCCACCTGGACAAAAGGAACACCTATGTGAGAATGCTATTCATTGACTACAGCTCAACACCATAGTGCCCTCAAAGTTCATCACTAAGCTAAGGACCCTGGGACTAAACACCTCCCTCTGCAACTGGATCCTGGACTTCCTGACGGGCCGCCCCCAGGTGGTAAGAGTAGGTAACAACACATCCGCCACACTGATCCTCAACACGGGGGCCCCTCATGGGTGCGTGCTCAGTCCCCTCCTGTACTCCCTGTTCACTCATGACTGCATGGCCAGGCATGACTCCAACACCATCATCAAGTTTGCCGATGACGCAACAGTGGTAGGGCTGATCACCAACAATGTTGAGACAGCCTATAGGGAGAAGGTCAGAGACCAGGCTGTGTGGTGCCAGGACAACAACCTCTCCCTCAATGTGATCTTGACAAAGGAGATGATTGTGGACTACAGGAAAAGGAGGACCGAGCACACCCCCATTCTCATCGACCGGGCTGTAGTGGAGCAGGTTGAGAGCTTCAAGTTCCTTTGTGTCCACATCCCCAAAAAATTATCATGATCCAAACACACTAAGACAGTTGTGAAGAGGGCATGACAAAGCCTATTCTAGATTTGGCATGGGTCCTCAGATTCTCAAAAGGTTCTACAGCTGCACCATCGAGAATATCTTGACTTGTATCAATGCCTGGTATGGCAACTGCTCGGCCTCCGACCGCAAGGCACTACAGAGGGTAGTGCGTATGGCCCAGTGCATCATTATTGCATCTGCCAATAAGTCACTGCTAAGTTTTTACATCAATATTTCATGACTCTGAAGATAATCCACACACAAAAGGCCCTAAAAATTGTCAAAGAATCCAACCATGCTAGTCATAGACTGTTCTCTCTGCTACCGCACGGCAAGCGGTAATGGAGCGCCAAGTCTAGGTCCAAAAGGCTATTTAACAGCTTCTACCCCCAGGTCATAAGACTCCTGAACAGCTAATCAAAGAGCTACCCAGACCCCTCTTTTACGCTGCTGCTACTCTCTGTTTATTATCTGTGCATAGTCACTTTAACTCTACCAACATGTACATATTACCTCAATTACCTCAACTAACTGGTGCCCCCCCACATTGACTCTGTACTGGTAGCCCCTGTATTATAGCCTTTCTTGTTATTTTACTGCTGCTGTTTAATTATTTATCATTTTAAAAAATGAAGCATTGTTCGTTAAAAAGGGCTTGTAAGTATGCATTTCACTGTAAGGTGAACCTGTAACCTGTTGTGTTCGGCGCATGTGACAAATACAATTGTATTTTATTTGACCCATGCCAAATCTTTTCAGTCTCCTGAAGGGAAAATGTGTTGTCGTGCCCTCTTCACAACTGTCTTGGTGTGTTTGGACAATGATAGTTTGTTGGTGATGTGGACACCAAGGAACTTGAAACTCTCGACCACTTCAGCCCCGTCGATGTTAATGGAGTCCTGTTCGGCACTCCTTTTACTATAGTCCACGATCAGATAGATATACCATATACCTACTTAACATTTGTAAGCTAATAGATTGCATTTAGTTAAACAACATAACTATTGTAATCAGAATAGTATCTTCTGATTACAATAACCATTGTAATCAGAACATACTATTGAAATATTAATAACATTGGTAACAAATAAATAGCAGAAGAATAACTGCAGATTAAATAATGCTGTAACTGAAAATTGTACACCTAATGTAGGCTACAGCCTCTTTAAGAGCTATAATATATTTTCGACCCTATGTTGTGCTTCTCATCAAATATGTTGTCTTCTCTCACTATTCAAACCCCACTATTGAATAAACAGTTTATGAAGCTCTCTTAATCTATAGATCACATATTGCAGACAAATAATCTGAACCAAAAGCTCCACACATATTTTGACATTTCTGTGCATCATTGACAATCGCTAATCAATATCCAAAAACAGCACACGTTTTTTCCACGAACCTGCACATCATCATTTTCTATGTTTTTGTGGCACCAATGTAAGGGGCTATGGCAAGGAAAACGGTGTTGCAGTAGTCTACTGTGTGGTGCAGGAATAATGACAATCGAACCTGGAGAGTTTTGTGTTCACAGCGCCCTTAAAAAGGGAACCGGACTGAGACGGTCTCAGGTCGAGGGCTATTTTCAGGAGTCTGTGTTCCTTTGGAGTGTTCACACTGCACACAAACAATTAAGCGAACCGCAGTTCGAAGTTCAAATATATTGGCTGAAAGGGACCAAGTGTGAACACACCCTTAGACATAACTAAAGTAATTAAGGCCAACTAACACAACACATTATCAACAACGTGCCGTTTAATCAAATGAAAACGTGTTCCTTTTAAAAGGACTTAAACAACAAAATCAAAATGGTATTTATCCACCAAGGAGTTACACAATCACCACACCAGGGGGTGCTATGGTTCTAAGAATGTAATGGACACCTAACACTCCTGACTCCTATTTTTATTTTATTTATTTTTTATTTCACCTTTATTTAACCAGGTAGGCTAGTTGAGAACAAGTTCTCATTTGCAACTGCGACCTGGCCAAGATAAAGCATAGCAGTGTGAACAGACAACACAGAGTTACACATGGAGTAAACAATTAGCAAGTCAATAACACAGTAGAAAAAATGGGCAGTCTATATACAATGTGTGCAAAAGGCATGAGGAGGTAGGCGAATAATACAATTTTTGCAGATTAACACTGGAGTGATAAATGATCAGATGGGCATGTACATGTAGAGATATTGGTGTGCAAAAGAGCAGAAAAGTAAATAAATAAAAACAGTATAAAAACAGTATGGGAATGAGGTAGGTGAAAATGGGTGAGCTATTTACCTATAGACTATGTACAGCTGCAGCGATCGGTTAGCTGCTCGGATAGCTGATGTTTGAAGTTGGTGAGGGAGATAAAAGTCTCCAACTTCAGCGATTTTTTGCAATTCGTTCCAGTCACAGGCAGCAGAGTACTGGAACGAAAGGCGGCCAAATGAGGTGTTGGCTTTAGGGATGACCAGTAAACAGATGTGTCATGTCAGAATTGGTTAAAATTAGGGTTAGGGTTAAAGCAAAACTCCATTCAACTATCTTTGGGTATTTTTTTCATTAGTCCACTGTTGATACAGTCCCAAAATGTTTTGCTTGTCAGCAGTCAAGTTTTCAAGATATTGCACTTTCAAGAAGAAAAGTGTCACTGGCCACATCATCATGATGATGCAAAATAAGCTTAGTGTTAAGGTTAGGGTCAGTTTTAGATTTTGGTTGGACGTTTTGCAGGTCAGTAGTGTCCTTAGTCTCCATTGATTACCATGGTTACAAGACCTCTGCCACAAGTATAGGCGTTGACATGCACAGAGGAGCATTTTAAACAAAAAGCAGAAAGCTCATTTCCACGTTTATGCTGTCTGCGAGCGAGTCACTCTCTCACACAAAGAACAAAAGCTCCACTGCTATGTTTTTTAGATAATCAATCTCCCTTGAAATGTTGGCACTCTTTGTCATGCCTTGTTTAAGTGGCTTATAGAGTATGTCCAAAGTGGAACCCTATTCCATATATAGTGCACTACTTTTGACCAGGGCCCTGGTCAAAAAATAGTGCACTATAAAGGGAATAGGGTGCCATTTGGGACATACGCCGAGTGTTTTTTGTCTATGAGTCAGACAGGCTTTCCCCCAGGACTAGTTAGAGCCTGCAGGTAAGAGACCAAACGGTGTAACTAATAGTGAGAAATCATGTAAAACATACACACAGCAATCATCTGGGTCAGTCCTCAAAGACTTGGTCCTCAATACCAACAAGACCAAATAGATGTGCATAGACTTCAGGAAGCGTACAACACCTACCTCTGCAACATCTATCAGAGGTCAGAATATAGAAATTGTAGAGGAATATAAATATCTGGGTGTCCTCTTAGACAATAAGCTTCAGTGGAGTAAATGTACAGATCTGATCTACAAAAAGATCCAACAGAGACTGTACTTTGTCAAAAAGCTGGAATCTTTTAATGTAGACTGTACTATATTGACTCTGTTTTACAAATCTTTTATTGAGAGTATTTTAACTTTTTAAATTGTTTGTGGGTTTGGTAATGCCACTGTCAACCAGATAAATATGTTGAAAAGGATTATCACCACAGCAAGCAAGGTACTTGGAGTCAAACAGACAGGACTGGATGAAATCTTTTTAAGGTCAGGGCCCTCCTGACCTCCTGAAATCATTTTAGACCCATTTTAGACCCAAGCCACCCCCTGTACCTGAACTTTGAACTACTCCCCTCTGGGTGCAGGTATAGGACACCCCTCAGCAGGAAAAACACAACTAGACAATAATTTGTGCCTGGTGTGATATCCCTCCTAAATAGCTCGGGCTAATGTTCCTAGCGACTCCGTAAGGCCAGCAGGCTAGTCTTTTTTTTAAATGTTTTATTTATTATAATTATTTTTTTTAAATTAAAGAAAGGTATTGGTATGTAACTGTTATGAAAGTTGTATTGTCAAATTTGTTTTGTATTTAAACACCACTTTAAATGTGTACATGACACTGCAACAAAATTTCCCCATGGGGACAATAAAGCCAGTAAGTATGTGAAGTAGACGTAAACATACTGTTATATTACCCATTGATATCGCAACACCTTCCTGATTACATATGGGCAGTTTGCCTATTGACTGTAAAAATCAGTATAGCTAGAGCAAGAATGATGGGTCGTTCTAATGTCAGGTGTCAAGAGTATCTTTTCCCCTTGCTGTCTTTCTCAGGTTAGAAGTATGTCAACCCACTTAACTCACAGGTATGTCTCTCATGCTACAGTATATGCTCCTGCACCAAGCGTGTTTTAGGTAAACTACAGTTAGCCTATAGATACATCAAATGCATTGAGTCTCATTCAGAAGATGTCAGTCACTTTCCGTCCCATTTTGGAAAGCCCAGTCCCTATAAGACTTAGTCCCTGTAGTCCACAGTGAGCAGAAAAGAGAATAACAGACTTTGCATGGCTTTATGAAGCTTTACTCTTTCTGGCAGAAGATGCCTTTGTGGCTTTGAACATTAAGGCATGATTTGGATGGGGTGACACAGCAGCTGGTGGTAATAAAGAGCTGTCTAACCCCTGATCACTGCAGTGCAGGTGTACTGACTTTAAGGATTTCTCAGACCGATTCCCATTTGGCGGACACCAAGGAAAGTTGAGAGCTAATGTGCTGTGTGAATGCCAAACGTGGTGTTGTGAATGGTACTTATGGGTCAATGAAATGTATCACCTTGTGTAACAACTGCAGTTTTCCCGTATGATTTATAGGCTTGTATTAATTTATTGTGAAATACTGGAACAGATTAATTTGCATACACTGTTGGAGAAGGACTGAAAGAATCAGTAGTCATGAGTTATTTCCATCTCCGCGATACAGAAAGCCATAACACTTGTCTGGTGTAGCAAGCACCGCCATTTTATGATGAATACATAAACAAGAGACAGCAGTTCAAAACAACAGTTCAACACATTGTTCACATTGTCACACACTGATCTGTTTCACCTGTCTTTGTGATTGTCTCCACCAACCTCCAGGTGTCTCCTGTTATCCCCATTAGTCCCCGGTTTATTTATCCCTGTGTTTCCTGTCTCTGTGCCAGTTCGTCTTGTTTTGCCAAGTCAACTAACGTTTCTCCTAGCGCCTATTTTCCCCAGTCTCTGTTTTATCCTAGCGCTCCTGGTTTTGACCATTGCCTGTCCTGATGCCGTATCCACCTGCCTGACCACTCTGCCTGACCACTCTGCCTGTTCTGACCTTGAGCCTGCCTATGCCCTTGTACTGTTTGGACTCTGCCCTGTTCACTGAACCCCTGCCTGTCCTGACCACTCTGCCTGTCCTGAACCCCTGCCTGTCCTGACCTCGAGCCTGCCTATCGCCTGGTACTGTTTGGACTCTGACCTGTTCACTGAACCCCTGCCTGTCCTTACCTCGAGCCTGCCTATCGCCTGGTACTGTTTGGACTCTGACCTGTTCACTGAACCCCTGCCTGTCCTGACCTCGAGCCTGCCTATCGCCTGGTACTGTTTGGACTCTGACCTGTTCACTGAACCCCTGCCTGTCCTGACCTCGAGCCTGTCTATCGCCTGGTACTGTTTGGACTCTGACCTGTTCACTGAACCCCTGCCTGTCCTTACCTCGAGCCTGCCTATCGCCTGGTACTGTTTGGACTCTGACCTGTTCACTGAACCCCTGCCTGTCCTTACCTCGAGCCTGCCTATCGCCTGGTACTGTTTGGACTCTGACCTGGTTTATGAACGCTCGCCTGTCCCCGACCTGCCTTTTTGGTATAATAAATATCGGAGCCCAACCATCTGCCTCCTGTGTCTGCATATGGGTCTCGCCTTGTGCCCTTATACACACAGCCTTTTAATATCGTAGACTGAAATAATCTGGGGGAAATGTACCAAATTTGTTTAGTATTTACTATTCCTTTTCTTGTCACTTTCAGGACCATGAAAGCAGAGCTGCCAAAGATCACTTAGCATGCACACTACTGGTCAACATTTTCAGAACACCTCATTCAAGAGTTTTTATTTATTTATTACTATTTTCTACATTGTAGAATAATAGTGAAGACAACTATGAAATAACACATGTGGAATCATGTAGTAACCAAAAAAGTGTTAAACAAATGAAAATATATTATATTTGAGATTCTTCAAATAGCCACCCTTTGCCTTGACGACAGCTTTGCACACTCTTGGCATTCTCTCAACCAGCTTCACCTGGAATGCTTTTCCAACCGCCTTGAAGGAGTTCCCAAATATGCTGAGCACACCCACACCACAACTTCCTCCTCCATGCTTCACTGTGGGAACCACACATGCGGAGATCATCCGTTCACCCACACTGAGTCTCACAAAGACAAAAATTTCAAATTTGGACTCATCAGACCAAAGGACACATTTCCACTTGTCTAATGTCCATTGCTCGTGTTTCTTGGCCCAAGCAAGTCTCTTTTTCTTATTGGTGTCCTTTAGCAGTGGTTTATTTGCAGCAAGTTGACCATGAAGGCCTGATTCATACAATCTCCTCTGAACAGTTGATGTTGAGATGTGTCTGTTACTCTGTGAAGTTTTTATTTGTGCTGCAATTTCTGAGCCTCGTAACTCTAATAAACTTATCCTCTGCAGCAGAGGTAGCTCTGGGTCTTCCATTCCTGTGGCAGTCCTTGATGGTTTTTGCGACTGCACTTGAAGAAACCTTCAAAGTTCTTGAAATGTTCCATATTGACTGATCTTTACTTATTTGAGCTGTTCTTGCTATAATATGGACTTGGTATTTTACCAAATAGGGCTTCCATACCTTGTCACAACACAACTGATTGGCTCAAACACATTAAGAAGGAAAGAAATTTCACAAATTAACTTCTAACAAGGCACACCTGTTAATTGAAATGCAATTCAGGTGACTACCTCATGAAGCTGGTTGAGAGAATGCCAAGATTGTGCAAAGCTGTCATCATGGCAAAGGGTGGCTATTTGAAGAATCTACAATATTAAATATATTTATAAATAAATATATTTTCATTTGTTTAACACTTTTGGTTTCTACATGATTCCATATATTGTTATTTCATAGTTTTGATGTCTTCACTATTATTCTACAATATAGAAAATAGTAATAAATAAATAAAAACCCTTGAATGAGTAGGTGTTCTAAAACTTTTGACCAGTTGTGTATGTTTTTCTTTTCCATTTTCTATATGATAAAGAGGCATACAAACATATTTCGTATAAAATAAAGAGGCATATGAACATGTTTGTATAAAATAAAGAGGCATACAAACATGTTTTCTATAAGATAAAGAGGCATACAAATATGTTCTCTATAAAATAAAGAGGCATACGAACATGTTCTCTATAAAATAAAGAGGCATATAAACATGTTCTCTATAAAATAAAGAGGCATGTGAACATGTTTTCTATAAGATAAAGAGGCATACAAACATGTTTTCTATAAAATAAAGAGGCATACGAACATGTTTGTATAAAATAAAGAGGCATGTGAACATGTTCTCTATAAAATAAAGAGGCATATAAACATGTTCTCTATAAAATAAAGAAGCATACGAACATGTTCTCTATAAAATAAAGAGGCATATGAACATGTTCTCTATAAAATAAAGAGGCATGTGAACATGTTTTCTATAAGATAAAGAGGCATATGAACATGTTCTCTATAAAATAAAGAGGCATCTGAACATGTTTTCTATAAGATAAAGAGGCATATGAACATGTTCTCTATAAAATAAAGAGGCATATGAACATGTTTTCTATAAAATAAAGAGGCATATGAACATGTTTGTATAAAATAAAGAGGCATACGAACATGTTCTCTATAAAATAAAGAAGCATACGAACATGTTCTCTATAAAATAAAGAAGCATACGAACATGTTCTCTATAAAATAAAGAGGCATACGAACATGTTTGTATAAAATAAAGAGGCATACGAACATGTTCTCTATAAAATAAAGAAGCATACGAACATGTTCTCTATAAAATAAAGAGGCATACGAACATGTTTGTATAAAATAAAGAGGCATATGAACATGTTTGTATAAAATAAAGAGGCATACGAACATGTTCTCTATAAAATAAAGAAGCATACGAACATGTTCTCTATAAAATAAAGAAGCATATAAACATGTTCTCTATAAAATAAAGAGGCATATAAACATGTTTTCTATAAAATAAAGAGGCATATAAACATGTTTCTCTATAAAATAAAGAGGCATAAAGAGGCATACAAACATGAACATGTTCTCTATAAAATAAAGAGGCATATAAACATGTTCTCTATAAAAAGAAGCATAAAACATGTTCTCTATAAAATAAAGAGGCATAACATGTTCTCTAACATGTTCTCTATAAAATAAAGAAGCATATAAACATGTTCTCTATAAAATAAAGAGGCATATAAACATGTTCTCTATAAAATAAAGAGGCATATGAACATGTTCTCTATAAAATAAAGAGGCATACGAACATGTTCTCTATAAAATAAAGAGGCATATAAACATGTTCTCTATAAAATAAAGAGGTTCATAAAATAAAGAACAACATGTTTTCTAACATAAAATAAAGAGGCATACGAACATGTTCTCATATAAAATAAAGAAAGAGCATATAAACATGTTCTCTATAAAATAAAGAGGCATATAAACATGTTCTCTATAAAATAAAGAGGCATCTGAACATGTTTTCTATAAGATAAAGAGGCATGTGAACATGTTTGTATAAGATAAAGAGGCATATAAACATGTTTTCTATAAGATAAAGAAGCATACAAACATGTTCTCTATAAAATAAAGAGGCATATAAACATGTTCTCTATAAAATAAAGAGCCATACAGCACAGGTCTGCGCCTGAAATGGCACCCTATTCCCTTTACAGTGTACTAGTTTTGACTAGAGCCCTAGGGTCCCTGGTTAAAAAGTGCACTATGTAGGGAAAAGGGTGCCATTTTAGACAAAGACCAGGGTGTTGAGAGAGGTCTGGATTAGGAATGATGGATGGTTATCAGAGTAGTCCTCCCATTCAGGAGTAGTTTACGTGAGTCATAGGGGTGAAAGACCAAGGGGTCTTCGTTTAGTGTTCTGATGCTGAATTTAAGCCTCATCAACGCATTTCAGCTCTGAAATTAAAACATGTTAAAAGCCGTAGTTAAGTGTTCTAGACATTGTCTGTACCGTGTCAACGAGACAGGTCCTAAAAATGCAACCTCGGAACTCTTATCAGAATTATAGATCTTTGGGTATTAATTTGATTGATTAAATGTCCTGAATGGGTTTGTCTCGACACAATAGCCTGTAGTTCAGAAAAAAAGTTGTCACTCCGTGAACCTCACAAGTCATTCATCGGATTAAGATGAAAGGAGGTCGATCTGAACCGTTCGTTTCACCCGCATAATAACATTTATTTTCTGCTACGCAGTGTTCTCTTACTATAAAATTAAAAGAGAACAAAGAGTGTACTTTGGCTGTTGACCAACAGCCTTTTTATTGTGTTTAAATACTGACAAATTGGCAATGTATATTCCCAACAGCATTTCTGTGATGCTTTATACTGGCCTATAGATGGCAGCACCCGTTTACTCTCAACTCAACCCTACTGCGCTAGTGTTCACCAACTTTGATCCCAAATGTTCTAGTATCTAAACATGTTAAAAACTAACACATCCATCTCTTTATTATTGATGACATTTCTTATCTAATTTACTTTAATTTATTACAGATAATTCAGATTCAGATATTCAAGAGACATTCTGCAATAGTCTACAACACATTTCTCACTCAAATAGAATCCAGTCAAATTCAAAATGTGACTCCACCACAAGGCCTTTGTTTACTCCATGTTTTTACCTCTTGAATTGACTTTGGAGGCGATCATGTAGTCTAGATGTCTTTCAGGTTATAAGAAGAGGCTGAAGCAATATAGAAACAATATCCTCATCATTTTGTATTTATTTGAAATAGAATTTATGTAATTATAATTATCATACAATGATGATAATGGTCCAATGATATCATTATGTGATCATTTCTCAAATAAAAACATTTAACTACGGTTAAAACAACCAAAAAGTCCACTGTATTGTGCTTCAGTGGTACATATATTTTCATCCCTGCAAAAGGTGCAGATTAACTCTGTTTGCCAATTTACATAGGATTTGTTTGCAAGTTGTACTTGTGCAAATTGTATGTAGAAAACAGTATTAAAGGCCAGTTTTATATTCTACTGAACTGATAAAGTGACACTCGAGATAAACAGAATGTTTACTCTGCCAGTGTGAGCTGAAGCTGATATGTAAATCTAGTCTTACGTTTACATTCACCCTGTTAACCAAACACCATGGGGCTCCAATCCAAACCATTTGAATGATGGTCACCTCTTTATGATCGACCGCTATGGCGGTGGAAAGGGGAGGAGCAAATTAGGTGGGGATCAAAAGGAAGGAATAACGAAACCTATTGTCGCAGCACTGTTAACAATAATTGCATCAAGCATTACATTTTTATCTGTCTGAATGGCCAGTGTTGTGACGCACCAGTGGCTGACGTGCGATTGCACAGTTTTTCCACGATTTATCATCGTCTTTTTATCTGCCGCCGCAAGCCCTTGTCCTGACTGCAGTGCATATGGCTGCTGTTGCAGGTCTTGCTGTCCCAAACAAGTTTAATAACTAGAGGCCAGCATCTTTGTAGCCCTGTATGGAATCTCCGGTGTGTGCTGCGCCTGGGTCTAATGGCTAGCTTGAAAGTACATTTCTATTCCTGTCTGAAATTTGACAGATTAAATCTATTAATCAACACATTCATTTTTTTTTACTATTATAGATATTGTTTATCACACAGATGGCTTTCTTCTCATCTGATTTGATAAGGTTTGTTGAAATAAAAACAATGTTGTAATATTAATTAAATGGAGATGAATTTCATGATATCTTTATGTCCTCTTTCATGCCTGTTACCATAGAAGGGCATTGTTCTACCTGTCAGTAATGCTCAGCACTCAGCACAATGCTCTTTCATTGTTGAGACCAACCATACAAGTCGTACAGCACTTCACCAACTGGCAAAATGTATTTCCTGTCTCCTTGAAATGCATCAACAATGTGAGCTTATCATCAAGAGTGTCTGAGTGCTTCATAAGAGCTCAGCTAATACAATGCAGGCCTTAAGTATACAGGCCTAATAGGTTAACTTATTAACACTCTGTTCATGCCCGTAGTGTTTAGTTTATGAGCGATTTGAGAATTATAAAAACTAACCCTGGCGTCTGATACATAATCTGCTAATATTGACATCTCACAAGTGACTGTGAAACACATTGGAGGCAGACAGTAGCTGTAGCTGTAGCTGTAGCTGTAGCTGTAGCTGTAGCTGTAGCTGTAGCTGTAGCTGTAGCTGTGAAAAACCAGAGGACATGAGAGCAGAGAGAGTGTAGAGAAAGGGGTGAAGGACAGGAGACATTGACTAGACTGGCTATACCAGAGGGAGATGTTGGTCCTCAGAGGGTTACCGATGGTTATGTTTAATGTGTAATGTTTCTCACCTCTCCATCCTCTCCTTGGTCTCTCTCTAATTCACAGGCCTTGGTTTTTAATGCCAAAGCTCATGTTATATATATTTTTTGTTTTCAAATATTGCTGTATTTTCTGCAGTGGCTCCTGAATTGAATGCTTGCAGGGATGCATGGAGGGAGAGGGAATCCACTTTTCTTTCTCCCTCTCCCTTTCTTTCTATCTTTCTTTCTTTCTTTCTTTCTTTCTTTCTTCCGTCTTCCCGGCAAAGGTTCCTCCTGCCATTCAGAGAGCTGTCTCCCTGCGCCATGCCGCATATAATGTTTGTTCTCCATGAGCAAACAGATTGTAAACTGGCTGATCATTTTTGCACTGACATTGTCATTTACAGCTGTCAGCCCTTCTCGTCTGGCCCTGTTTGCTTTATTCAAATATGAGAGAGAGTGGACCTTCCTCTGAATTAAAATCACATCAGGCCCACTTCCATTCCTGGCCTTATCTCAAACTCATTGGAGGCAATCACTTGGTGGACTGACTGCTTTGCTGTTGCCATGGAAACTAAAAAGTATTGGCGTGGACTTTAGGCAGGTACTAAGGACAACTTGGAAGACCTGAACATGTTGCAGCCGTATCATTTGATTGATGCCAGCAATCGCTTGGCCTCCCTTGATTTAAAACAAATCTAAAACAATTATCTAATCAACGTTGAGCTGAGCACAACTGTGGGTTGTCCTAGTGCAGCAAAACACCCCCGAAGGGATGCCAGTTTGGATTTGGCTTCACACCAATCAAATCACATCCAAAGCAAAACGTCATTGTCAGAAAAACGTATTTGTTTCTGGTCTGTCTGTGTTGATGTCCTGCAGTAGCTAGCTTGTTAAGTCAGCCCTTTCTTAAGCCATAGATAGAGATGGGGATTTGGACTTGTGGTTTTGACTTAATTCTCTGTACAGTACAATGATTATAACGGCGATGCTGATCTAACCATAAATTAATATGTTGTGCCAGTGGCCTGAGATGATTGAAGTTCAGTATGTAGTCTGGTAGACTTACGTTAACTAGTTAGCTAACTTAGCTGGTTCATTGTCGCCCATGCAAGGAACTTAGGCTAGTAAGTGTTTTAGCTAGGTAGCCTATGAGAACAAAAGACAGACAGACAGACAGACAGACAGACAGACAGACAGACAGACAGACAGACAGGCAGGCAGGCAGGCAGGCAGGCAGGCAGACAGACAGACAGACAGACAGACAGACAGACAGACAGACAGACAGACAGACAGACAGACAGACAGACAGACAGACAGAAAGCACTACTATGAACAGACACGTTGTATTTAGCAACATTGGACTAAATTGTTAAGCTTGTTTTCACTGTATTAAACTAAGCATCTATAGCCTTGTTGATTTGATGATGTTTACATTTTTAAGTTTAAATGGTGCTGGAATAGCAGAGGCAGGGCTCCTGTTGTCTTTGTGCTGACTTGCAGTAACTCTGGTTGTAAATCAGTAGTCCATACTGTAGGTCATGTAGGCCTAACTGTTTGCGACATACAATATTTGCTTTGTGGACTTCACTGGACAGATGTGGCTCTCCAGGTGTGTGATGAAACAAACGTATGTGTAGTTGAATTTCTTCCACCACTGTGTGACTGTTGTCTTTTTGTTGTCTCTGCTTTATTGTATATTATGAACAAATGGGTCATAGAGCAAACAACGCAATTATCACAACATAGGTTGTAATATGTCATTTTTCTGGCTTGGCTTGGCTTCCACATTAATTTTACCCACACACTGCTACTGGTCCTGAAGTGTCCAGGCAGTCTCCTTGTGTCTTCTTTCACTGACTCCCGAGACACTGATAACTTGAATCCATTTCCTCCATATTCAAAATGTGTACTCAACATGTCATGTTTGAAGAATAATTGGGTTTATTTTCTTACTACTTTATTACACCATATTTAACTATAGGTCTTCCTTGACTGTTAATTGTACATAGACGGGATAAAGGAAGGGATTGAAGAGCGATTGTATGCCAAATAACACAAATAGTTGTCTATGTAGTTGCTGTTTACAGTGAAACAGTCACTGCAAAAGGAATAGCAGGCTGCTACATGCTGATCGAGTGCAGCATTTTGGTTTGCCCATATGTTGGTATCTAGGAGGCAACTAAATCGTTGATGAATGCAAAGTTGTACTTGTTATTTTTAGACACAGGTGGGGAGGCTTTCTGACTCCACGGTAGTAGGCATTGTGTCATCACGGTGTAGAACCCTGCCACCCGAGTTCTGCTTACAATAAATCACTGTCATTGTACTCCCACTGCTTTCATTGTGTCCTGTGTGTAAGATGGTCCATTTCCATGGGATTAACTGTAGCTAGGATCCCTGTCATAGTAGACTTAGCTCACTAAATGAAGGCTTTATAGTGTTACTAGGAGGAGGCTTAGATAGCGGCGGCCACCCAGGCTCCTGTGGATTGTGGTGACTGTCTGCTACATGCGCGAGGCTGCAAATGAGACCTCATGGTCTGCTAGAGATGTGGCTTTTTGAAGCCACATGAGCTACCTGGATAGAATGGTAACCATTCATGCCAAATGGCTAAATTAACATGCATATTTAAATGAATGGCTCGCATGGCAGCCACATGGCAACACTGGAGACAACAGACACTGACATAACTTGGTCATATTTGGTCAATTGGTTCGTGAAATGGTTCAAGTCTTAGCGTTTGCCAAACAGCTGTCTATGGAGTTTCCTGTCACTCTGTAGGACTGTAATTACGCTTCGTTTTTTGCGTTAGCACAGACTCTTTTACATTTGATTCTGCCTCAGATTTTTTCAGAACGGTTCAAAGCAGTCTTTGAAGTTGGGCACCAACCTGACCACCTGAGTTTATTGATCAGTTCAGGGTTTGGCCAACACACCTGTTCTTCTAGGTCGATTAAATCAAAAACAGGAAGTGCCTACGGCCCTCCAGGACCAGGGTTGGATACCCCTGCTCTAATATCATGCACACACACCCATGCACACACACACAGACACACACACACACACACACATGTCTTTGCCTCGCCCGCAGGGCAACACATGTTAGGTTAAGATAAAGGCCCTAACTGTAAGCCATTCTGGCTAAGAGCGTCCTCTAAATGACTCAAATCTCAACGTAAAACTGTATATCTCCCATTAGCCATGAAAAGGATGCAGGACATCTATTTATATCCCATGCGTTGTTTTTCTCATGACAGCTGAAGTACCCATCATTGTGTCCTCCATCCATTACAATTGTGCCATTTATCAGATGATAAGGTATCGATGAGATACATCACTCCTTCATCTGAATTTGACATAGAATGGCGTGTTATCTGGTGCTGGCTCGTTTAGTGCAGCTTGGCAGAGTTGTGATGGTGTGTCTTTTGGGGGGCTGTGTGATCTCCGGTCAGGGGCTCTTTATATGCAGAAAGGGGCTTTATCTCCAAGAATTCTACTTAGCCCTGGACCTGAAGTCCCCCCACCGCCCCTCACCCGGCCCCTCCTGCGAGGGAGAGAAATTGTGTGTGTGTGTGTGCGTCTGTGTGTGTTTGAAGACACAGTTGGTTTAAGGAACAATCACTTATTTATGAATAATAATGGTCCTCTCTGACCAAGACTAATGGAACTGCTGCATGCTTCTTAAGCAGCATTTACCTTCATTGATCAAGGGCTGCACGCATGCATACACACACTCTCACACACACGCATGCACTAACAAACACACACTGCAGATATCTGTGTGCAGGGCGGAATGGGGAATTATCTTCTGGATGTATGCCTGGTTATGCTAACAGTCATCTCAGTCAAGCTGGGCGCTACACGTAAAGACGCTGGGTCATTGCATGCTGAGTAATATTGTTTCTTATTTAGTTTAGGAACAACAGTGAGAGAGGTCGTTTGGGCTGTCTTTTACATGTATTGACTCCACTGTGTAATCCTACATTCAGGTATACATACAGTCAGCCCTTCTAATCAGGGGTTGTCCATACAGCAGTGAAGGCTGCTGAGTGGAGGATGGCTCATAATAATCCCTGGAACAGAGTGAATGGAATGTCATCAAACACATGGAAACCAATTGTTTGATGTATTTGATACCATTCCATGAATGCCACTCCAGTCATTACCACGAGCCCATTCTTCCCGATTAAGGTGCCACCAACCTCCTGTGCCATACAAGGATGTAAATTAAGCTAGTCCGCTATCCAGAGGTACTTTTAAGACCGGGTTAGGAGAAAATGTGTCAAACTAGCCCGAGATGTTCATCGACTACAGCTCAGCGTTCAACACCATAGTGCCCTCAAAGCTCATCACTAAGCTAAGGTCCCTGGGACTAAACACCTCCCTCTGCAACTGGATCCTGGACTTCCTGACGGGCCACCCCCAGGTGGTAAGAGTAGGCATCAACACGTCTGCCACGCATTGTCCTTAACACTGGGGCCCCTCAGGGGTGTGTACTTAGTCCCCTCCTGTATTCCTTGTTCACCCACGACTGCGTGGCCAAACACGACTCCAACACCATCATTAAGTTTGCTGACAACACAACAGTGGTAGGCCTGATCACCGACAACAATGAGACAGCCTATAGGGAGGAGGTCAGAGAACTGGCGATGTGGTGCCAGGACAACAACCTCTCCCTCAATGTGAGCAAGACAAAGGAGCTGATCGTGGACTACAGGAAAAGGTGGGCCGAACAGGCCCCCATTCTCATAGACGGGGCTGTAGTGGAGCGGGTCGAGAGTTTCAAGATCCTTGGTGTCCACATCACCAACAAACTATCATGGTCCAAACATACCAAGACAGTTGTGAAGAGGGCACGACAAAACCTTTTCCCCCTCAGGAGACTGAAAAAATTTGGCATGGGCCCCCAGATCCTCAAAAGGTTCCACAGCTGCACTACCGAGAGCATCCTGATCGGTTGCATCACCGCCTGGTATGGCAACTGCTCGGCATCAAACCGTAAGGTGCTACAGATGGCTCAGTACATCACTGGGGCCAAGCTTCCTGCCACCCAGGACCTACAGTGCCTTGCGAAAGTATTCGGCTCCCTTGAACTTTGCGACCTTTTGCCACATTTCAGGCTTCAAACATAAAGATATAAAACTGTATTTTTTTGTGAAGAATCAACAACAAGTGGGACACAATCATGAAGTGTAACGACATTTATTGGATATTTCAAACTTTTTTAACAAATCAAAAACTGAAAAATTGGGCGTGCAAAATTATTCAGCCCCTTTACTTTCAGTGCAGCAAACTCTCTCCAGAAGTTCATTGAGGATCTCCGAATGATCCAATGTTGACCTAAATGACTAATGATGATAAATACAATCCACCTGTGTGTAATCAAGTCTCCGTATGAATGCACCTGCACTGTGATAGTCTCAGAGGTACGTTAAAAGCGCAGAGAGCATCATGAAGAACAAGGAACACACCAGGCAGGTCCGAGATACTGTTGTGAAGAAGTTTAAAGCCGGATTTGGATACAAAAAGATTTCCCAAGCATTAAACATCCCAAGGAGCACTGTTCAAGCGATACTATTGAAATGGAAGTATCAGACCACTGCAAATCTACCAAGACCTGGCCGTCCCTCTAAACTTTCAGCTCATACAAGGAGAAGACTGATCAGAGATGCAGCCAAGAGGCCCATGATCACTCTGGATGAACTGCAGAGATCTACAGCTGAGGTGGGAGACTCTGTCCATAGGACAACAATCAGTTGTATTTTGCACAAATCTGGCCTTTATGGAAGAGTGGCAAGAAGAAAGCCATTTCTTAAAGATATCCATAAAAAGTGGTGTTTAAAGTTTGCCACAAGCCACCTGGGAGACACACCAAACATGTGGAAGAAGGTGTTCTGGTCAGATGAAACCAAAATTGAACTTTTTGGCAACAATGCAAAACGTTATGTTTGGCGTAAAAGCAACACAGCTCATCACCCTGAATACACCATCCCCACTGTCAAACATGGTGGTGGCAGCATCATGGTTTGGGCCTGCTTTTCTTCAGCAGGGACAGGGAAGATGGTTAAAATTGATGGGAAGATGGATGGAGCCAAATACAGGACCATTCTGGAAGAAAACCTGATGGAGTCTGCAAAAGACCTGAGACTGGGACGGAGATTTGTCTTCCAACAAGACGATGATAAAAAAAAATAAAGCAAAATCTACAATGGAATGGTTCAAAAATAAACATATCCAGGTGTTAGAATGGCCAAGTCAAAGTCCAGACCTGAATCCAATCGAGAATCTGTGGAAAGAACTGAAAACTGCTGTTCACAAATGCTCTCCATCCAACCTCACTGAGCTCGAGCTGTTTTGCAAGGAGGAATGGGAAAAAATGTCAGTCTCTCGATGTGCAAAACTGATAGAGACATACCCCAAGCGACTTACAGCTGTAATCACAGCAAAAGGTGGCACTACAAAGTAGTAACTTAAGGGGGCTGAATAATTTTGCACACCCAATTTTTCAGTTTTTTGATTGTTAAAAAAGTTTGAAATATCCAATAAATGTCGTTCCACTTCATGATTGTGTCCCATTTGTTGTTGATTCATCACAAAAAAAATACAGTTTTATATGTTTATGTTTGAAGCCTGAAATGTGGCAAAAGGTCTCAAAGTTCAAGGGGGCCGAATACTTTCGCAAGGCACTGTATATATTAGGCAGTGTCAGAGGAAAGCCCATACAATTGTCAAAGACTCCAGTCACCCAAGTCATAGACTGTTTTCTCTGCTACCGCACAGCAAACGGTACCAGAGTGCCAAGTCTAGGACTATAAAAGGCTCCTCAACAGCTTCTACCCCCAAGCCATTAGATGGCTGAACAATTCATAAAAATCGCCACCGGACAATTGACATTGACTCCCCCCTTGTACACTGCTGCTACTCGCTGTTTGTTTGTTACCTATGCATAGTCACTTCGCCCCCACCTACATGTACAGATTACCTCAACTAGCCTGTACCCCTGCACACTGACTCGGTACCGGTGCCCCCTGTATATAGCCTCGTTGTTTTTATTGTGTTACTTTTTATTATTACTTTTTACTTTAGCCTACTTGGTAAATATTTTCTTCTTGAACTGCACTGTTGGTTAAGGGCTTGTATAAGTAAGCATTTGACGGTAAAGTCTACACTTGTTGTATTCGGCGCATGTGGCAAATAAAGTTTGATTTGAGATGCAGATTTTGGAAATTGCAGTCAACTAGCCCGGCTGGCCAGTTCCCAAAAGCCTTACGCTCCATCACTGTGTCCATATCATCAATGAACATAGTTTTAGACCTAAGAGTCTCTGTGATTGGTTTTGTTTTGATTATCACTCCATCTCTAGATCTCTCGCCAAGCTCATCCCCCACCTCTTCTGCCTTCAGAGCATATACACTCGCTCACACTGAGTAAACCTTGACATGTGGATGGCAATCTTGCTCATATTTGCAGTGGGCTTTTATCAAGCGCTGATTGGTTTCCAGGACAAACTTTAGGAAATGACAACATTGCGGACAGGGTGTAAGCCAACAGACACAGCTTGTCACCAGTACGAGGTATTTACATGGACTGTTTTACTAAGGCTTCTCTTTAAAGTGAGAGGAATGAATTCATCCGTGCCCCCATAGAGGTTAAGATGAATCCAATGACCGTCTTGATCGAGTCATTACTGACAGATTAGATCAGAGTTTCTCTTTCACCTTTGAAGATTGTTTGTATTTCAAATGTAAGGGACATTGTGTAATATACATTGTTGCAGTGGTTTGTATTTGTCAATGTATCTCACTGACAGTCAATGGACCCATAACATTTGCATAAAACAAATACTATGACCAAAAGTGTTTAAGGAACTGTAAATTCGACTGTGGTGAATCTGGGACATGCTTGATCATCATCACACTGTCTGATAGAGCAACTGTGTGCTAGTTAATGGCTGATAAAAGCTCTTCCAAATAGCCCTCCTGTTGTGAATGGACCATCAAGGCGCAACTTCTTCTCACTCATGAGTCAATTCTCTCATCTCTCACTGCTGTCTTATCAGTTATTTTTACAGCCACTCATGTTGTCCATGTTGTTGCTCCGGTGGCAGTCAATCACCTTCACAATGACCCTGGAAAAACTGTTAACCCATTACTTTTTTTTTTACTATTGGGGCCTTTCATAGAGACATATTATCTGGGCCAGTTTGGACCCAGTAGCCATGCTGTTTGCATATGTCACAGGCCAGTCTTATCTTATCTCCATCGCTATCTCACAGTCTTGGTCCTGACCCCATGCTCCTCCTGGTTAATCAGTGATGTTGGGTTTCTCTCCCCTCTCCCTAGAGGGAACAAGATACATCTATTATGTCTCCTTATCCCCACACTGAAGCACATTCTCACCTTTGGTTCAATCCTTCCCTGCTAAATCTATGTCTTTTGCTTTCATCTCACCGTATAATTTTTAAACCCAATGAATCGTCTGGAGTTGACTGTCACCTGGCCGCTGTGATACTGCACGTTTTCTGATTCCTGAGGACACGACACGCGATGGCTGGTGTGTTTGTCTTACATCATCAGGCCCTATTGTGTCACACACACAGACGGCTGGATCCCAGACAGGTCACCTGGGAATTAGTGTTTCCCCCTTTGTTCCTGCTTCGCACCGCTCCAGGCCAAGGACAGCGTCCCAAATGACACCCTATTACCTATATAGTGCTCTACTTTTGATCAGGTCCCATAGGGCTCTGGTCAAAAGTAGTGCACTATTAAGGCGGTGGGGTGCTATTTGGGATGCATCCCAGAGCTCCACAGTACTGCAGCTGCCCCTGGAGAAGAAGGGGAAGGACAGGCCATGTTTACCTGGCAGACAGGTGATCCTCAGCAGCTGCTTCAGTGTGCCTCCAAAATTGCACCCTATTCTCTATTAAGGTCCATTGCTTTTAACCAGGGCCCATAGAGCACTATGTAGGGAATAGGGTGCCATTTGGAATGCAGACTCAGTCTGCCTACACACAGCACACCCCTTCCATCCCTGGACCAGCTGTTTCCCTGTCCCTTCACAGCTCTGCTCCAGCTATGTGTTTAAATGGTATTAACCTATATAGCACTGTGCATCTGTATAATAGGAGAGCACATACTTTATGCTGCCTCCATGTATTCTTATTGCTGATAACGATGCAGGTCATCATAAGTTGAGCTCTAAGTCCCTCTAAACGTGTTTTTGTGCTATGTTCTGCCTGGGGGGCATCTCTGTGCTGAGCACCAGTCAGTTGTTGTTTAGATTTCGAGCATGACCGTCACATCTGTCACGTCGACCGAAGCCCAGGCTCCTAACGTTCTCTCTTTGTTTCTGTGCAAATGCATTACAAACCAACTCTGTGGCTGGCAGTGGACTGCTAAGATACAGCATGTGTCCCAAATGGCCCCCTATTCCCTATATTGTGCACTGCTTTTGAGTAATGCACTATATAGGGAAAAGTAGTGCCCTATATAGGGAATAGGGTATCATTTGGGAGGCAAACACAGTGGTAATCCCTCTAGTGGGGAACACTTTATCCCTGTGTCCTGGTTGCAGTGACCCTTGGGGACGGACACACTGGCTGACCCTGCACTAATGCACTGAGAACATGGAGAGGTCTTGTTAGAGGTTAATGCAGACTAAGAGGGGAAGACCACACAGGTGAGAGGAATGTGAAGAGGCTCACCAATGCAATGGCAAAGTATCCATCTTATCTGTCCATATTCAATGTTTTAAATCAAGAAGTAGTGAACTCGTTGGAAGTCTTGAAGTCTTGGAAATCTTTGATTAATAGTTGCAAGTTTTGGAAGTCTTTAATTACTAGTTGTAAGTCTTGAAGTCTTGGAAGTCTTTGATTAGGATAATAATGATAAAGTACAAGAAAATTGCCCGCAATTTTTTTTTCCATTTGTAAATTAACTTATTTTTTAACATAAATATGTATTTATTTATTTCAATTATACAATACACTATATAAATATTTCTAAGCTTTATACAACCTGTATCAACTTGCGTTTTGAATACTTTTAATACATCAAAAATACATTTTTCAATCAACTGCTGTTGACTCTTATCCTTACCGGAAGCCCATTTTGATTGCTCTCTCGAATCACTCCCTCCCTCTTAAAGTCAGTTCTATTTTGGCTGGTGACGCAATGAGTTAATAGCAAACCTGTTATCTATACGCCTCGGTCGGTCCCCACCCTGCAAATGTCTGTCAATCCACTGGTCACTCCAAGCTCTCATCACAGTGAAGCAAAAACTGGCTTTTAGGTTCATTCATGGCAGAGTTCTCACCTTACCTAAAATAAGTAATTAGAGTTTTTTTTTTTCAAATTTGAAAATGACTCATGCTTTCAAAAAAAAAATCTAATTACAGATGTCTTCACTATTATTCTACAATGAAGAAATGAGTAAAGATAAAGAAAAACCCTTGAATGAGTAGGTGTGTCAAAACGTTTGACTGGTTCTCTATGTATTTACAGAGTGGCTCCACCACTGGTGTTTCACACTTCAAATCACTTCAAATCTTTAGCCGCCCGACACACGTCAGGGTAGATATCTGTTTTTGTTCAAATATTTATATGTTTGTGCTTCATCCATCCAATTTCAAATTCACAGCGATCCCAGTTGCTGTAAATCTGTGAATTATCAGTAAAAAGATAAAGGTGTTTGAAGCAAACAGATAGAACCAACAGAAGAGAAGTTGTAAAGTAAGGGATGAGAGGAAATGAGCTACAGGGAATCTCACGGCTGGGCTAGAATGAGGACACATTCACTGTTACACGTATATCATCCAACTCCTAGGAGGCAAAAATGACTGTAGTTATCACATATTGTATAGTATTTGTACAAATGTTAGAAACGTGTGTATTCATGACAACTGTCATTTTTAAAGAAGATAAATCAAACAGCAATTGTGACCAATAAGAAAAAAAGGCAGAACTATGAAATAACACATATGGAATCATGTAGTAACCAAAAAAGTGTTAAAGAAATCTTAATATATTTTAGATTTTAGATTCTTCAAAGTAGCCACCCTTTGCCTTGATGACAGCTTTGCACACTCTTGGCATTCTCTCAACCAGTTTCATGAGGTAGTCACCTGGAATGCATTTCAATTAACAGGTGTGCCTTGTTAAAAGTTAATTTGTGGAATTTCTTTCCTTCTTAATGCGTTTGTTGCCAATCAGTTGTGTTGTGACAAGGTAGGGTTGGTAAACAGAAGATAGCCCTATTTGGCAAAATACCAAGTCCATATTATGACAAGAACAACTCAAATAAGTTTTAAAAAAGAAACAACAGTCCATCATTACTTGAAGACATGAAGGTCAGTCAATACGTAAAATTTCAAGAACTTTGAAAGTTTCTTCAAGTGCAGTCGCAAAAACCATCAAGCGCTATGATGAAGCTCACTCTAATGAGGAGTGCCACAGGAAGGAAGACCCAGAGTTAACTCTGATGTAGAGGTTCATTAGTTACCAGCCTCAGAAATTGCAGCCCAAATAAATGCTTCACAGAGTAACGGACACATCTCAACATCAACTGTTCAGAGTAGACTGTGTGAATCAGGCCTTCATGGTCGAATTGCTGCAAAGAAACCACTCCTAAAGGACACCAATAAGAAGAAGAGACTTGCTTGGGCCAAGAAACACGAGCAATGGACATTAGACCGGTGGAAATCTGTCCTTTGGTCTGATGAGTCGAAATTTGAGATTTTTTGGTTCCAACCGCCATGTCTTTGTGACAGGTTAACGGATGAGCTCTGCGTGTGTAGTTCCCACAGTGAAGCATGGTAGAGGAGGTGTGATGGTGTGGGGGTGCTTTGCTGATGACACTGTCAGTGATTTATTTAGAACTCAAGGCACACTTAACCAGCATGGCTCCCACAGCATTCTGCAGTGATATGCCATCCAAATCAAATCAAATCAAATTTTATTTGTCACATACACATGGTGAGCAGATGTTAATGCGAGTGTAGCGGTTTGCGCTTATTGGGACTATCATTTGTTTTTCAACAGGACAATGACCCAACACACCTCCAGGCTGTGTAAGGAATATTTGACCACGGAGAGAGAGTGATGGAGTGTTGCATCAGATGACCTGGCCTCCACAATCACCTAACCTCAACCCAATTGAGATGGTTTGGGATGAGTTGGAGCGCAGAATGAAGGAAAAGCAGCCAACAATTGCTCAGCATATGTGAGAACTACTTCAAGACTTTTGGAAAAGCATTCCAGGTGAAGCTGGTTGAGAGAATGCCAAGAGTGTGCAAAGCTGTCATCAAGGCAAAGGGTGGCTATTTGAAGAATCTCCAATATAAAGTATATTTAGATTTAGCATTTTTTTGGCGACTACATGTTATTTCATAGATTTGATGTCTTCACTATTATTCTACAATGTAGAAAATAGTCAAAATAAAGAAAAAACCCTGAGTAGGTGTGTCCAAACTTTTGACTGATACTGCATACACTTTGAAGTGTCAATAAATCTAATAATACAAATTTGATGTGAATGTGTGGCATGCTAAATGTATTGCATGATGTGTATTGAATAGTGTTTATGTATGTGTTTTGACCAGTGAACAATGTTTGTGTTTCCCTATCCTGCCTTCCAAACCATGTGGGTGGCTCTGGTGACTGGAATGCTGGACTGCTTCATTCATTTACCACAAGGGGTCACGGATATAGACCACTTGAGAAGAATAAATGTGTTTTGTTTTCCAAAGTGAGGGATTGTGCACAATACATTTGTTTGCTCAACCCCATCATTTAGCCATCCAGCGCTCACGTTTCAAAATACTTAGCATGCCTGTGCCTGCTCCCCCGGTCTTTCCCAATTTTCTATTTTTTCTCCATCACACTTTCCAACGTGCAGTGTTTGAATAGTTACGAATGGGGGGGGGGCAGTCGGCAGAAGCAGTTGGACTTGAAATGTTGGATCACCAGGAAGCTGCAGGCAAACACTGTGTCTCATTGGATCAGGCATTACTGCTTGTGTTTGCGGTTGTCCCTGACAGCAAGCGCCACTGACTCCAAAACACCTGTGTTTGCTCACTGGCTTTCCCCAATCTACTAGGAAAAAGCCCCGGCATGTCACATGGTAGCCAGATAACCCAGGCACCAAGGGAATACAAAGAGCCAGGCTTTTAGTACAGTTAATGATTAATGGACACCTTTCCTTTAGCTTTGTCCCATTCAGCCTCTCTGATATTTCATATTAGCTTTGGGACTAAGATGTCGTCATATCCAAGCAGCACAGTTAATATTGCAGCCTTTCACATGGTCTCCCTTACATGTTCTACATATAGGCAAGAACATTCATGGTACAATAGAAATGTCTGTTTCAGTGTTGGGGTTGATAACACTGTTCAAATGTATCAGTGATGCAGGGTGAATCCAGGGCCGGCGATGACTTTCTGCTAGTGTGAACAGTCGTCCACTTACAACCTTCTCCACTGTGCAGCCAGGTCAGCACACAAACCTGTGAGACAATAGACAGGTGGAGGTGGTTCTGCCGGCCCACCTATCAAAACACCTTGGTCGCAAGGTGTAAGGAGGAATACACTTGAATACAAATATTAAACCACATTAACATTTACTAGTTTCATAAAATGCAGGCAATTTACAATGACAATCTTAGCCAGCATCCCAAATTGTACCCTATTCACTATATAGTGTTTTTTTTTACCATGGGCCCTGGTCAAAATTATTGCATTATATTGGGGAAAGGGTGCTATTTGAGACATAGTCATAGTTGGTCCAGCCCCTCACTTCATGTGTGCCGTGATTGAAATGAGTGATAGTTCATTCATTCTACGGTGTGTGTTAATTAAATGGGGCCCTTGTGTTTCTGTCTGAATTCATGCTGTGAGTGAGAACTCTGATGCTCATTTCCTCATTGTCAAGTGCTTTTATTGGATGGAGGAAATTAAGCTCTCAGAAAAAGACCACATTAATCTTCAGACGAGAGTCCACACCAAGACCCTCATTCTCAGTTGCTGTGTATCTCGATTGTCCCGGCTCGATTGTAACGTTTGTTTATTTATGTTTTCCTAGCATAGGCTGTTTTAGTGGTATGTTGTTGAACTGGAAGAGATGAGAGCGAGAAGTTAAAAACATTGTGAAACTCCACTGAGTCAATAGAGAGGGCCAAACACTGGAGGACTCTAGTGTGTGGGAGTGTCAGGTCAATCATTTACCACAGTGATCTGAGTGGCCTGCTCTCAAGGGGTTTAGGACAGAGTACCATGGCAGCATGAGCACAGTAAGATGATACTGAAGAGTATGGAGCGGCTGGAGAAATGAATGATGGAACTGAGAAGTCATTGGTGTTTAGTCAAGTTTAATCTCTTTATGGGAAGCAAGCCTCTCCTGTTTTCCTCTGGGGTGAACTATACAACTACTTAATATGGAAATGTAACCGCAACTACTGAAAGTATTCAGACCCCTTTACTTTTTTCACATTTTGTTACATTACAGCCTTATTCTAAAATGGATTAAATAACGATTGTGCTCTTCAGTCTACACACAATACCCCATAACGACAAAGTGAAAACATTTTTTTTTACATTTTCGCATATGTATTAAACATTTTTTTTTAAATGTAAATACCTTATTTACATCAGTATTCAGCCCCTTTGCTATCAGACTGGAGATTGAGCACCTGTTTCCATTGATCATCCTTGAGATGTTTCTACAGCTTGATTGAAGTCCACCTGTGGTAAATTCAATTGATTAGACATGATTTGGAAAGGCACACACCTGTATATATAAGGACAGACGGAAGCCACTCCTCAGTAAAAGGCACATGACAGCCTGCTTGGAGTTTGCCAAAAGGCATCTAAAGGACTGTCAGATCATGAGAAACAAAATTCTCTGGTCTGATGAAATGACGATTGAACTTTTTGGCCTGGAGGAAACCTGGCACCATCCCCATGGTAAAGCATGGGGGTGGCAGCATCAAGCTGTGGGGATGTTTTTCAGCAGCAGGGACTGGGTGACTAGTAAGGCTTGAGGGAAAGATGAACAGAGCAAAGTACAGTGAGATCCTTGATGAAAACCTTCTCCAGAGCGCTCAGGACCTCAGACTGGGGCAAAGGTTCACCTTCCAACAGGATAACGACCCTAAGCAGACAGCCAAGACAATGCAGGAGTGGCTTCGGGACAGAGTCTGTGAATTTCCTTGAGAGGCCCAGCCAGAGCACACACTTGAACCTGATCGAACATCTCTGGAGAGACCTGAAAATAGCTGTGCAGCGACGCTCCCCATCCAACCTGACAGAGCTTGAGAGGATCTACAGAGAAGAAGGGAGAAACTCCTTAAATACAGGTGTGCCAAGCTTGTGGCATCATACCCAAGAAGACTCGAGGCTGTAATTGTTGCCAAAGGAGCTTCAGCAAACAGTGAAGAGGCGACTCCGGGATGCTGGCCTTCTAGGCAGAGTTCCTCTGTCCAGTGTCTGTGTTCTTTTGCCGATCTTAATCTTTTATTTTTATTGGCCAGTCTGAGATAAGGCTTTTTCTTTGCAACTCTGCCTAGAAGCCCAGCATCCCAGAGTCGCCTCTTCACTGTTGATGTTGAGACTTGTGAAGTGTCTGTTTCTCAAACTAGACACTCTAATGTACTTGTCCTCTTGCTCAGTTATGCACCGGGGCCTCACACTCCTCTTTCTATTCTGGAGCCAGTTTGTGCTGTTCTGTAAAGGGAGTAGTACACAGCGTTGTACGGGATCTTCAGTCTCTTGGCAATTTCTCTCATGGAATAGCCTTCATTTCTCAGAACAAGAATAGACTGACGAGTTTCAGAAGAAAGGTCTTTGTTTCTAGCCATTTTGAGCCTGTAATCGAACCCACAAATGCTGATGCTCCAGATACTCAACTAGTCTAAAGAAGGCCAGTTTTATTGCTTCCTTAATCAGCACAACAGTTTTCAGCTATGCTAACATAGTTGCAAAAGGGTTTTCTAATGATCAATTAGCCCTTTAAATGATAAACTTGGATTAGCTAACACAACATGCCATTGGAACACAGGAGTGATGGTTGCTGATAATGGGCCTCTGTACGCCTACGTAGATATTCCATAAAGAATCAGCTGTTTCCAGCTCCAATAGTTATTTACCACATTACCAATGTCTACACTGTATTTCTGATCAATTTGATGTTATTTTAATGGACAAAAAACATTGCTTTTCTTTCAAAAACAAGGACATTTATAAGTGACCCCAAACTTTTAAACGGTTGTGTATATACTAGAAAAATATAAATGCAACAATTTCAACGAGTTTACTGAGTTACAGTTCATATCAGGAAATCAGTTCATTTAAATCAACTCCTTCAACCCTAATCTATGAATTTCACACGATTGACAGTGGCACACCCATGGGTGGGCATAGGCCCACCCACTTGGGAGCCATGCCCACCCATTAGGGAGCCAGGCCCAATCAGAATGAGGTTTTCCCCACAAAAGGGCTTTATTGCAGACAGAATTACTCCTCACTTTCATCAGCTGTCCGGCTGGCCTGTCTCAGATGATCCCGCATGTGAAGAAGCCAGATGTGGAGGTCCTTGGCTGGCGTGGTTACAAGTGGTCTGCGGTTGTGAGGCCGGTTGGACGTACTGCCAAATACTCTAAAACAACGTTGGAGATGGCTTATGGTAGAGAAATGAACATTAAATCATCTGGCTACAGCTCTGGTGGACATTCCTGCAGTCAGCATGCGAACTGCATGCTCCCACAAAACCTGAAACGTCAAATCAAATTGTTTTTTTTTTTTATGTAAAAAAGATTTCACCTTTATTTAACCAGGTAGGCTAGTTAAGAACAAGTTCTCATTTGCAACTGCGACCTGGCCAAGATAAAGCAAAGCAGTTCGACACATACAACAACACAGTGTTACACATGGAATAAACAAACATACAGTCACTAATACAGTAGAAAAGTCTATATACAGTGTGTGCAAATGAGGTAGGATAAGGGAGGTAAGGCAATAAATAGGCCATGGTGGTGAAGTAATTACAATATAGCAATTAAACACTGGAATGGTAGAATGTGCAGAAGATGAATGTGCAAAAAGAGATACTGGGGTGCAAAGGAGCAAGATAAATAAATAAATACAGTATGGGGATGAGGTAGATTGGATGGGCTATTTACAGGGGGGCTATATACAGGTGCAGTGATCTGTGAGCTGCTCTGACAGCTGGTGCTTAAAGCTAGCGAGGGAAATCAGAGTCTCCAGCTTTAGTGATTATTGCAGTTCGTTCCAGTCATTGGTAGCAGAGAACTGGAAGGAGAGGCGGCCCAAAAAATAATTGCCTTTTGGGGTGACCAGTGAGGTATACCTGCTGAAATGCGTGCTACGTGTGGGTGCTGCTATGGTGACCAGTAAGCTGAGATAAGGCGGGGCTTTACCTAGCAGAGACTTGTAGATGACCTGGAGCCAGTGGGTTTGACGACGAGCATGAAGCGAGGGCCAGCCAACGAGAGCGTACAGGTCGCAGTGGTGGGTAGTATATGGGGCTTTGGTGACAAAACGGATGGCACTGTGATAGACTGCATCCAATTTGTTGAGTAGAGTGTTGGAGGCTATTTTGTAAATTACATCGCCAAAGTCGAGGATCGGTAGGATGGTCAGTTTTACGAGGGTATGTTTGGCAGCATGAGTGAAGGATGCTTTGTTGCAAAACAGGAAGCCGATTCTAGATTTGATTTTGGATTGGAGATGTTTAATGTGAGTCTGGAAGGAGAGTTTACAGTCTAACCAGACACCTAGGTATTTGTAGTTGTCCACATATTCTAAATCAGAACCGTCCAGGGTAGTGATGCTGGACGGGCGGGCAGGTGCGGGCAACCATCGGGTTGAAGAGCATGCATTTAATTGAACTTGCATTTAAGAGCAGTTGTAGGCCACGGAAGGGGAGTTGTATGGCATTGAAGCTCGTCTGGAGGTTAGTTAGCACAGGGATTGATCACATACACATGGTTAGCAGATGTTATTGTGAGTGTAGCGAAATGCTTGTTCTTCTAGTTCTGACAGTGCAGAAATATCTAACAAGTAATCTAACAATTCTACCTAATACACACAAGTATACGTGAAGGGATGGAATAAGAATATATACATATAAATATATGGATGAGCAGTGACCGAGTGGCATAGGCAAGATGCAATAAATGGTATAAAATACAGTATATACATATGGGATGAGAAATGCAAGATATGTAAACATTATTAAAGTGGCGTTATTAAAGTGACTAGTGTTACATTTATTAAAGTGGCCAGTGATGTAAAGTCTGTATGTGGGCAGCAGCCTCTCTGTTTTGGTGATGGCTGTTTAGCAGTCTGATGGCCTTGAGATAGAAGCTATTTTTCAGTCTCAGTCCCAGCTTTGATGCACATCTGTGGCATTGTGTTGTGTGACAAAACTGCACATTTTAGTGGCCTTTTATTGTCCCCAGCACAAGGTATACCTGTGTAATGATCATGCTGTTTAATCAGTTAATTGATATGCCACACCTGTCAGGTGGATGGATTATCTTAGTAAAGGAGAAATGCACAAAATTGGAGCAAAATAAGCTTTCTGGGATCTTTTATTTCAGCTCATGAAACATGGGACCAACACTTTACATGTTGCGTTTAGATTTTTGTTCAGTATATATTTAAGGTTTATTTCAAGTTGTACAGATTTGCAGCTAAATGATGAATACATACATAGGCCTACGTAAGTAAATAAAATAAATATGAGATGTAGTGTACAATATTACAGATTAGCAGTCCCCTTAATTTGAATCCGGTGTGTAGTGCTAAGGCAAAAACTAAAATGTGCAAAAACTTTGGGTCCCCAGGACCAGGATGGAGAACCACTGGTCGATACAATAGGCTTCTTTTATACTCTCTCTCTCAATTCAATTCAATTCAATTCAAGGGCTTTATTGGCATGGGAAACATGTGTTAACATTGCCAAAGCAAGTGAGGTAGACAACATACAAAGTGAATATATAAAGTGAAAAACAACAAAAATTAACAGTAAACATTACACATACAACAGTTTCAAAACAGTAAAGACATTACAAATGTCATATTATATATATATATATATATATATATATATACACATATACACAATGTACAAATAATTAAAGGACACAAGATAAAATAAATAAGCATAAATATGGGTTGTATTTACAATGGTGTTTGTTCTTCACTGGTTGCCCTTTTCTCGTGGCAACAGGTCACAAATCTTGCTGCTGTGATGGCACACTTTGGAATTTCACCCAGTAGGTATGGGAGTTTTTCAAAATTGGATATGTTTTCGAATTCTTTGTGGATCTGTGTGATCTGGGGGAAATATGTCTCTCTAATATGGTCATACGTTGGGCAGGAGGTTAGGAAGTTCTCTCTCTCTCTCTCTCTCTCTCTCTCTCTCTCTCTCTCTCTCTTTTTTTTTTATCATTCTCTATTTTTCTCCCCATCTTATCTTCCTCCGGCTTTCTGTCAGACTGCACCACCCCTCCTGGGTGTGCTGAGATGAAACCTGCTTTGGGGAGAAAGAGAGAGCTTGAGCTTCTTAAGGTCTGGTGTTAAATCTTTCATAAACCCATCCCGTCTCTCACTATCCTCAGAGAGTACACGTCGCAATAACATTCACACAGACTTGAGTCACAGATAAGTGTAAACAGATACGTGGTGTTTGGTCTCTTTAAAAGCATTGCGTCCTATTGTTTGACATGCGTCTCTAGAGTAGATTTCCTCAGTATCTGCATTAAATACCAAGCTGTGAGACCATTTCTTCCTGGGATCACATTAATTGTGCTATATCCACCTTTGTTAACATGTAATAAAATATACAGACCACCAGAATTCTTGCCTCCCTGACTTCATTTTTATTACAATAATTGTGACATTGTAATAATGCACTTGTTATTTCGTCCTAAAGGTGACGTGTATTATGGTCCCTGCAGATAACCTTCGATGGTCATTCGTTAGTCAGTCCTAAGGTGAAAACATCCAGAGAATAACTCGGAGAGGAATGTCTGCTCGTCACGCCCAAGACATTGTGCTCCAAAGTCTGTTTACAGAGACCTCACAACCACAACTCATCAGTGGAAAAGCCATAACAGTGAATTGGGATTGGAAATGGCCTCTTCAGTCCTATATCTGTAGTATAAGGAAAATGTATTACATCCCAGGACTCCATAGATGGGATTCAGTGTTACATAAGGGGTCATAAGCTACTTGTTGGTAATGGTCAAGCTCAGCACGGGTTTTACATTTACATTTACATTTAAGTCATTTAGCAGACGCTCTTATCCAGAGCGACTTACAAATTGGTGCATACACCTTATGACATCCAGTGGAACAGCCACTTTACAATAGTGCATCTAAATCTTTTTAGGGGGGTGAGAAGGATTACTTACCCTATCCTAGGTATTCCTTGAAGAGGTGGGGTTTCAGGTGTCTCCGGAAGGTGGTGATTGACTCCGCTGTCCTGGCGTCGTGAGGGAGTTTGTTCCACCATTGGGGGGCCAGAGCAGCGAACAGTTTTGACTGGGCTGAGCGGGAACTGTACTTCCTCAGTGGTAGGGAGGCGAATGTTGTTAGGTTCTTGAGCACGCCAAGCTCCAAGCACTCACTCCTAAATCATTTCAATTCATGGCACTGAGGACTGTGAACAGGACTGTGAGTGAGTGGTGAGATCCTGGGTGTGTCCCAAATGGCACCCTATTTCCTACACAGTGCACTACCCATTCCCAGTGTAGAGCACCTAATGTAGTGCTCTATATAGGGAATAAGGTGCTATTTGGGACAACAACCCTGTAACAGAGCTGTGTTTCAGCACCAGCGAGTCATGAAGGAGGGGTCCTGCACCACCCAGTAGCCTAGCCCACTCACTCACACACTGAGAAAATGCATACCTAAGTGTCTCTCCCTATAAGAAGGGTTACACCATCGGCACACACCCATCCCAGAATTATCAATGGGCCTTTCAAAACGTCATCACACAGACGTACTATAGGCCTGCGCGCCATGAGATATTTTCTGCTATACAACAGCATATACGGCGATTAAATTGTTATGTTGTAGGTCTCTAATGACTTCTTATCATAAAGCCATCCAGACAGTTAATTAAAACAGCCAAAAATGCAATGGGACTAACCAATGAGTGCGTCCTAAATGGCACCCTATTCCCTATATAGTGTGCTACTTTTGCCTTATGGGCTCAGGACAAAAGTAGCACACTACTGTATATAGGAAAAAGGGTGCCATTTGGAACGCAGACAGGGATGTATAACATTCAATGTTACAGCATCACAGAAGATGCGGAATCAGCTACACAGATATCAGGAAAGCATTTTGCTGGTTTCCCACTTAAATATTGCTCGGACCTTGAAGACATCGCACATCAACCTTTGTATAGACTACTGTCCAGAAACCTGTGTGTAGGCAGAAACTATGGAGTGTCTTGTAAAGGGCAAAGGTGTTTTGGACAGAAAAGATGCAGAAACATTAATGGTGCCACCAAAACATTTTTGTGCCAGACATATCCCAAAACTATTCTAAACCTATCTAGTTCACTCTAGATTAACAGCTGTTTGCCATTCATTGGGACGTACAATGTCACTTTTTTAAGGCAAAGAGAGCTTAAGCGCCTATCTGTTTGCCTTTCAGACCACAGGTCTGGCCACCCAGAGTGATCTGGGCTGGGGGGCTTTGGTGGAGATGACAGGGTGGTTAGAGAGGTACTAAACCCACTGTATAAAAGTCTGTTTAGGTCCACAATTATAGTAACCTACCCCTGTAACTGATGACGTAGCTACTATTATGAGAATTCCATTGATGCACCCATGTAGGCTTGTAACGTGTCTGCTACATGAAGGGGCTGGATCATAGGGAATCCAATATCATTCACCACACTTGGCACCGCCGAAGCATACTATAGCCCATGCTAAACCATGGCACGTGCAAGGCTGATCTAAGCCAATAAAACAATGAGCACAGTTTGTCATGGAGTCAAATGGAGCATAATCAGGGCAGATAGGACAGATGTGGTCACATGACGCTAGAGTTTTGCAGAGAAAAGGCTTTTAAAAGTATAATACATCTATAGTCTTATCTAACCGATGGGGATGCAAACCGGCCCCAACAAAAGGAGCCTAGGACACCACGCTTGATTCATGGGAAAGCCATCGGCCTGCCTTTGTGGCTGCCCTTCTGCTGTGCAAATAGTCCAAACTGTTCATTGGCCGTCTCCCATTCTCTCTCCCGGCACATTGTTTGTGTCCTTGCATTTCATTTTGACTGGGGAAGATTGCTCTCAGAGCCACTGAGCAAACAGTGGAGAAAGGAGCCTGCCATCTTCCTCTGTTCCCTGGAGAACTAGCATTTTTATTTCAGCTCCAAGCTGTCAAAGGAGCCAAGAGTTTATGTCAGGATTCTGAATGAATTGCTTTAAGCCGGGAGGCTGGCCACCGCCACTTTTATCAGCAAATGCACCGTTAAATGTTTCCTACAGATTATTATATGCCTCCGCTCCTCCACTCTATCGTCTAACCGCTGCACGGAATATTGAAACATTTACAAATGTTTGGATAAAAAAATGATGCATTAATTTCACAGTTGCCTCCATTGCCCCATAGAGGTTCATTTCACAGTTGCCTCCATTGCCCCGTAGAGGTTCATTTCACAGTTGCCTCCATTGCCCCGTAGAGGTTCATTTCACAGTTGCCTCCATTGCCCCGTAGAGGTTCATTTCACAGTTGCCTCCATTGCCCCATAGAGGTTCATTTCACAGTTGCCTCCATTGCCCCATAGAGGTTCATTTCACAGTTGCCTCCATTGCCCCATAGAGGTTCATTTCACAGTTGCCTCCATTGCCCCGTAGAGGTTCATTTCACAGTTGCCTCCATTGCCCCGTAGAGGTTCATTTCACAGTTGCCTCCATTGCCCCGTAGAGGTTCATTTCACAGTTGCCTCCATTGCCCCATAGAGGTTCATTTCACAGTTGCCTCCATTGCCCCATAGAGGTTCATTTCACAGTTGCCTCCATTGCCCCGTAGAGGTTCATTTCACAGTTGCCTCCATTGCGAGAACAGTCATTTCAGTGTGGCTGGTTGTCATGGGTTTCAATGGCAAATAATTTATTTGATCCTTCGTTGTTTTTCTTATTTTGTGGTGTGAGATCTTTTGTGATCTTCATGGAACTCTAAATTAGCACATTGATTTAATTTTGATAGATCTCAAAGTGTTTGGAATTCTGTCCTGTGCTGAATATGGTATTTCTTGAGTCTGAAGACAGAGTAATTACTAAAGCATCAGGCATCTAATAACCTTGCCTTGCCTCGTAGGGTAGCATCCCAAATGGTGCCCTATCTCATATATTGCCCTATGGGCCCTGGTCAAAAGTACTGCACCAATTAGGAAAAAGCATTTAGGACGCAACCATGGCCTGCGTACATGCATGGGAAAACCCATCGATCCAGTCTGAGGTCCAAAGAAGACCGTGGGTTATTGAGTAACTCACCATGTCGGTACCACGACCCACCCTTAACTGACCATTCTCCCAGCCAGGCAAGTCCAAACCTGTCCTCTGCTCTCTCTGCAGTCTTCTAACTGCATCTACAATGACTGCATCCCAAATGGCACCCTATTCCCTATATAGTGCACTACTTTTGACCAGGGCCCATAGGGCTCTCCGATAGACAGATACTCGTCGATCCAGATATGTGTGAGAATGTAGCCTATGCTCTAACTTCCTTTTTTCATAAGCGTTCCAGCGGTGATACATTCACATTTCAGACACACTGCATTTACGTTCTTGCTGTGGCTAGAGTATCACTACTCAAATCGCAAATGTATTTTTTGTTACATAGCACTACCTCTGAAGGGTTAGATTTAGCGGGCCCCAACATAACATCTCCTCTCTGTTGTCCTCAGCATCTCTGTCTACAGTGTAGATCCAGCCAAGGTCATTATTTTGTGTATTGGCACGGTCTCTTTCACGCCACTCAGCAGGCTTCCCAGTGGGAACCTCCATACAGTGGGGAACTGAGCCTGTCTGCAGTGGGGAAAATCTCCATGTTAAATCTCCCACTGATGACAGGTCTTTCTGTTGCTAATGTTAAAACAAGCTCCAATCACATTAGATAAATCAGGTTTTGGGTGCTATAGGGGCATTGCCATTACAATGGACAATTCATTTAATCTGGCAGATAATTAAAATGGATCCCTTTAATTGTCAACCTCTGGAACACTGTGTGGGCAACAGGGGAGTTGTCTGCAGAGAGCCTGTGGCCTTTCTTTCTGCCATAGAGCCCAATACACAACCCACGGCTTTGAAAATGATGTCTTTCTCAAAGCACCAACCTATACTATACTTTCCTGTAGTCAGGGGTATGTGCGATAATGATACATGATAATGTATGAAATGAGAAGGCTATGAAATGCAGGGAAATTGCTAGTTTTCCTGTAGCTTTTTGAAAGGTTAGATTTTTTTCACAACCTTACAGTTAATTATAACACTTTCAATATCAGAAATGTATTTTTTATTACATTGCCATCTCAATATACCTCAATGACCTGCGGCTTCATTTATAACCAAAGTGTAACACCACCAGCTGACATTTGTTTTCCCACACTCCTTTGCTAAACCACAAGGTTCCCAGGTTGTTATTGCACACAGGCCTCTTGAGTTGACAGGAGCACTCTGTCATCGGCTTGCAGTGCAGACCATGCAGACTAGAGATCCCCCTCCTCCCATGATGGATAGATGGATGGATTTATTGATGGATTTACTTTTTCCTCAGTGTGAGAGCCTTGAGGAGGAACGTAAAGGGGAGCCAGTGAGGAGGTCAGGGTGGTTCAGACTGCTGGCGGGACTCTCAGCCCAGTCAATGGGACAGTGTTGACACAGAGCTGTGTGTGAGAGAGGGCTCCGTCCCTCCATCCCCGAGCATCAACGCCACTGTGCCGACCGCCTATGAAAGGCTCCCCCACGGCAGGAATTTCGCACCAGGCTGCCATAAAAGATCAAGCAATCAACTCTGGCAAGCAGAGTCCTCCTCTGTCACACACATTCTCACCCTATGGACCAAGTGCCTTCCCTTATCCAGCTTCTCCTGTCATGGTTTGCCACTTTTCAGTGATGTCCAAAGGGGGATATGCTATGTGATAAAAGGCACAGTTGCTCCTAAGATTGTTGTCATTGTGGATGGAACACGGTTCACCCCTTGCAGTCTGATAGGAATCAGGTTAGGTATCACACACCTAATGGAGAGAGGATGTCCCAAACCTGAGCCCTCCATCTAAAACTCCTCTTGTTTATACAGTACACACGAAAATACAACTACTTGTTTCCAATTTGCCTATTTCTCCCCGGGTAATGGGGGCAGGTTTTGGCGGCAGGTAGCCTATAGTGGTTAGAGCGTTGGGCCAATAACAAAAATTAGATTTAGGCCTAAAACCAGAGTGGAGTTAACAGCCACACCCTCCAATAGCTTAAAGCAGTATTAGGCTACAGCTTGTAAAACTGGTGTCACAAATCACCTTGGAGACCACTCTACTTGGGTGTTCCAGGACTAGGTCCAGCCAAAATGGCTCATGAGGGCATCATAGTTGGGTACTAGTGCCTTCCATGGAATCAATGGGCAATATACTGTGCCAATGGGTACAATGTGAAGCTAACATTTTCGAGCATCGAAATGGGATTAGATTAAATTCAAAATAAAAGTATTATCCTTAATAAAAAATAAGATACTAAAATCATTATTTGTATTCGGTTGAGCAAGATGCAAAATAGGCAGGCTATTGTGAACTTTATGGACTTAGTTTATTTCATCTCGAAGAAGTGTCTTGTTCTGACCCTATTCAAACCGTCGAAGGGCTATATTGCAGCTGGTGCGTTATTTGAACCGAGGCTCTGAGATTAGGTTTGTGAGCATACACTAATTTAATGTTTAGTAGGATAATTGACAAATCCAGGATCTGCATTACCAGTGGAATTGGAGTGAATCAATTATTTAAAGACAGAAGCTGTCTGCCAGTGTCAGGTACTGATCACATCTCATGCTGAAGATGAACTCTACCAGATGAAACCATGCCGGATAGCAGAGGGGTCACCTCCATCAATACACCTAAAACGTGTCCCTGCATTGGTTATTTCTCGACTGCTTTAAACAAACATTTGCCTATAACGATAATGCAATTTATAACACAAAATAATAATAATGAAGTATTAATAATATTATCATTGTATATATTTTATATCATTATCAATATTGTGTCTATATAAATATTGCTTATAGACCTACACATAATGTTCATATTTCATTTACGGTATAAATTTATATTCGAAGAAAAACGAATATTAATTCAACACTAGAAAGAAATTTCAATCTGGCAAGTAAATTGCCGATAAAGAACAATGCACTCTCTTGCCAAAATGCATCAATCAGAGATGCTCTCCATCCCTTTTCAAGAGATACATTTTCTTCTCCACGTTCCCCCGAACGAATCAACATTTAATGGAAATAAAAACATAAAAATATATCCACAGAAAGACCACATGCATGAACAAGGCTCAAGAGAAATTGTCCATTGGCATTTTTGAATGCCTACTTCTGGATAGGTTTGTTGCCGTTGGACATTGAAAGCGATGAGATCTTGAACTGAAGTCATCGCAGCATTTATTTGAAAGCTTTCTCTGTCCGTTTATTTACCCACAACACAAAGATGTCACTGTCTTGTCGGTTAAGAATAAAACAATATTGTTTTAAACTGATGATATCTATTTTTTAAATTAAACTTTGTATAAGAGAGACATTTGAAATATTTGTGTAAATGTAGCTATCGAGACTAATAGGCATATGGCCTAATGTAAAAATTGCACATGTGACTTTGAGGCGTTTACTGTAAGTGTATGTTGTTTGCAGGTTATTATCCGACGCATTTTGCACCGATAAATGATGATCATCGGTCACATTAGGGCAGGGCGACCCAATTCCGGTTCTGGACGGCCTAAACTCTAAATAATCCTCTTTTTTGTTTCTACCTTGGTAGTGAATTGCAATCAACTGGTGTCCCAGGTCAGCATTAGTCCCTTATTAGAAGAAGAGGATGAATACCAGAAGTTTTTCGGCCCGATATGGGCGGAAATTGGGCAGCTGCATTAGGGAAAACTGTTGGCCCAGTGTAGCAAAATGTGGATGAGATTATAGTCATTTTCACACGTAGGGCTTCACTTTATTTTGGGGGGAAATGTTTTTAAATAAGGTTAATACGCGTTAGTTCGTTCTTTGTGAACATGTTCACGTTTTCTCGGTGAACGTAACATGGGCTACCATTCCACCCCGAAGTTGTTGATGTAATTAGAAGTGGCTCTGACATGGGTTCAGTTTATCAGTTAGGATCAGTCACACGTTAATAAGTTTAAGAGCAACACAGTGTCAAGGGCTCCATGTGGGACTAACATCACCAGCACTTTCATTGTGTACTGTTTTTTCTCCCTCCCGTGCACTTGTCTATTTTACAGGAGCTATTGTGTTAAAATCGACACAAATGTCATGCATCATATGCAAATGGTGTTGGTGCTCGGTGGGGTTCAGGGAAGGACTGGTGTGGGACATATAACAGGAAATCATTCGGGAATCGCCATGGTTGTCCGTCCATTGTATAACATGTCATATTTATAATAGGCTCACCAAACTTGATAAATAATAAATCATGTGGTTAAGTTACGTTTAATAATATGAATAATGCTGTATTATACATTATTTTTGGTGTGGTGCTTTTCGTTTCGTTTCTTGGCGAAAATTGAAACCTTTTTCCTAAATGTTGGCAATTGGATATGTTATATTGTCTTATTGAATAGTATTTAATACTATATATCAGGGATGGGCAATTCCAGTCCTCGGGGCCGGAGTGGTGTCACACCTTTGCCCCAACCATAGCAAACACGGCTGATCAAACTAATTGCCTTCTAAAGTGAAGATAAGTTGATTGTTGGAGTCAGGTGGGTTAGCTGGTGCTGGGGAAAAACTGTGACACCAATCAGACCCCCGAGGACTGGAGTTTCCCATCCCCGGTATATATAGGGTTATATGTAGTAGTGTGTGTGTGTGTGTGTGTGTGTGTGTGTGTGTGTGTGTGTGTGTGTGTGTGTGTGTGTGTGTGTGTGTGTGTGTGTGTGTGTGTGTGTGTGTGTGTGTGTGTGTGTGTGTGTGTGTGTGTGTGTGTGTGTGTGTGTGTCGGCCTATAAATACAGAACCCTTACTTTTGATTGATGGTGCTTATCTTTCATTGTTTTATATTTGCCATAATTGCTAGCCTTTCTTAAATAAAGATGCTCGATGTTTTTAACATTTTGAATCATGCAGTTAGCCTATTGAATATTTAGCCTGTATTCTTATGTTTCCTTATAGTAATGCACACATAAAGGTCATATAAAAAAACATCAAATAATACTTTAATATAGATTTTCAGCAGCTACATGAATACACATGAACAACGTATAAGTTATAAGGGATACACAAAAAATGGTCTCACAATTTGTAGCACAGTTACGCCTTCAAATTCATGTAAAAATGGCTGTATGAAATCATTTCTTCTCATATCAACTTAATTTGACACTGAGACAGTCCCTTCCATGTCCAATGTCCATAAAATGTGACGCATAAAAACAAAAAACTACCAATTTACAAATGTACAAATTGTAATTGCTAGAAAAAGTTAATTGAATGCAGATAAAAATCAAGAAGAGTTCATGATTGGCCTCGAATACACACCTTGGCAGTAAGAAGTGTCTGTGGGTGTCGAAGCAACATCTAAGCCGGTTTTAGTTGACATTGAGCCCATGGACAGTGCCCCGGTCATCGGTGAACCATAGCCGTGATACTGCATCATCTGTTCATACGATTTTAGGTCCATTTTGTGGTGATGCTGCTGCTGCTCCGACGACATTAGATTGTTGATGGAGAAAGGGTGGTTGAATGAATAGTGGTGCTCGGGTTTCAGGTGCGCTTCGTGCACGAGCACCGAATGATGTTGAGACGGAAGATGGTGTGTCTGTGGGACAGGAGTGGGCGCGTGCTCGGCGGGGCTCATTACCTGCTGCAGATGTTTTGGGTCAGATACGGGCCGTTTGACGTCTTTAACGGACAGGGTATGATGGGGTGATTCGTTGCCGTTACAGCTCTCTGGGCTGCTGTTAGGGCCTCCCTCTGAATTTTTCCTCCCGGTTTCCCTGCCGAGGTCTTTCTCGCATCTGAACCGCTTTTGCCTTCGGAGATAGCAGCCGTTCTCAAACATATTCCCTGAGTCCGGGTGAAGAGTCCAGAAAGATCCTTTGCCTGGTTTATCCGGGGACCTGGGCACTTTGAGGAAGCAGTCGTTGAAGGACAGAGAGTGGCGGATAGAGTTTTGCCAGCGCTGCTGGTTCTGTCTGTAGAAGGGGAAGAGGTCCTGGATCCACTGGTATAGCTCATTCAACGTCAGCATCTTTGTGGTAGACTGCTGTAAGGCCATGGTGATGAGAGAAATGTAGGAATATGGGGGCTTGGCGTGCGTATAGCTTCTCCTGTATGTTTTGGGGTCCCTTGACCTTATGTTGGACTGTCCATACATGGGGCTCATAACGCTCATATTGCTATAGGAGGCCAGGGCATTCATCGATGGAGACTGGGTGCTTATGGGGCTCATATTCGGATTCAGGGTCGCGCTCATGCCCACCATCCCTGCTCCCATACCGTGCATGGCCCCGGAGCCCGGTGACATCCCGGCCATGGAGTGGTTCACACCCGTGTTGACGTATGACATGTTCATGGGGTTGCCTGTCATGTTGCTGGTTGAAGTCATTCCAGGCACGCTCATATAGGTGTTCATCGAGTTCATTCCCAGACCGGTGTGTTGTGTCATGTTTCCAACTGAGGTGTAGCACTGAAAAGAGGGCACGACGTCAATAATAGCTTTAACAATGTGAAATAAAGACTTCTAGTAAAATTACAACGAAATAATTAGGCCTACATAAATGAATTGTCACTTAGATAAACATGTATTTTTCACTCGGTTAAATATCCAATTTTAGGCTATAAATTGTAACGTCACAATTACGTTCAAACAGTGAAGTGCATATACATCATAAGGAATATTGTAAATATATTTTATTCCAAGTCTGATTACACAGCAAAACGAAAACGGTTGAAAAGGGAAGGAATGGATAAACGAATAGCCCAATGATCATTCGATAGTCAAAATAGAAATGTGCCTATAGGCTTGAATAATTAGAAATACATTTCAGATTCAATTAGATTTTCAAAATATGAAATAGACTATTCAGGTCATATTTTTCGTAAATGTCCTTTCCATTCTCACTAGAAATTCGTCAGGATATCGAAAAAGACCCACTGGGCACACACTGGTTGAATCAAAGTTTTTTAAATATTTAAATGATATTAGCCTACGTTGAATCAACTTGGAATACACGTTGAATTGACGTCTGTGGCCAATGGGGGTGAGATCTGGGAGGATTTGTAGGTGCCTCAAGTCAATATTTGATCACAAAGTTAATATTATCTCAAGGCTAGTATTGAGTTGTATATTCAGCAAAATACATATATAAACTCTACCCACCTCGGGCTCTCCGTAGTAAGCACTCCAGTCTGAATGCTCGTGTCCTTCCATTTTAACAGCGCTTAGCATTGTGGACAGTCCAAAACAAATTTCCCTCAAAAGCCTCAGTCTCCGCAGAAAATGAAGTGAAAAACGTCCCTAAAACCGATTTGGGACCACAGGCTACCCAGGTCGTTTAGTCTGCTTGCTGCCTCGTAACTGGTTGGTTCATGGGTATCTTTCTACCCTGAGTGCCTTCAGACACTGTAAAGCGACTGACGATGACAGGAGTTAATGACGTTGGCTCCTCGCCTTGCTGTGGTATAGCAGCACTGTGTTTCGCTGAGCGCTCAACCCTCCAATCCTCACTCCTTCAGTGCCCTATTTGAATAATCTGCTCACACCTAGACACGAGACTCCTCCGTTGACCGTATATTGTAGTTTACACCTGCGCTGGCTGAAAAGGCCAGACCCATTTAAAAGGATCCAATACATCAAATGGGATTGTTTTCCCTCCAGAAAAAAACGACAAGGAATTTAGAATTATAAGAGGGCTTTATATTAAGGGCTTTATTGTAATGTTATTCCCTTTCTCTGTGTTAGCCTTATTAATGTGATTTAGCATATTCTGACCAACCGAGTATTATTGTTTCTATCAAGGAGTGTGGACTTCAACTCACTTAATTTATATGCGTTTCACATTTTACAGTTTTAATAAAAAATGTAATAAAATAAAAAATGTCAAAATGAACAAGGCTTTTCCTAACCAGTTATTTTCACAAAACCACAATAATATACCGATGTAAGAAATAGGTCAATTGATAATGGGACATTATGGGTATAAACCACCACTTTAAATACTTATTTAGGCCACGTTGAATACAGATTTGAACTATAACATGGTAAGTACAGGGGTCCATGCATCGATTAAATTCTGCTGTGAGGGAGGAATAAGGTACACAGTGGTGTTGACATCGAAGCAGAAATTCGTAGAACGTTGTGTTCCACCTATTTGAATTTCGAAACATTGCAAACATTTTGGGGTCAACTCGAGGGACTTTATTACATTTTGGATAGTCGTCATTCATTTACTTGCCGAATATTGTGCATAGTTGCCTCTTGAATTATAATTGTTACTTCAACTAATGTAATTGTATTGTATTTATTTTATTATATGTCCATTGTGTAATAGAAAATACATTAGTCGGTTACAAATGATTGAGCTCTAAACTAAATTACATTTCAGGCAAAATGGAAAAACAGTTTTTCATAGGCCTATTTTAATTTCCCCTGATTTCTTTAGTGGCTGTTTGGAGAATATAGATTATTCAAACATAGCATAGCACTGTCTATACTCTCTGTCTTTGGCCATAATTCTATTGACTTTTGTGAGGGCCTTGCTGTTTGATATGACGGTTACAAGAGAAGTTCATCTAATGTGTTTGATCACTAGAGATGGAATGGATGTCCACAGCAATTGCTGATGAAACCAGCTTCGGAAAAAAAGGATACTACTGAGGGGATATTAACGGAGCAGTTTAACTGGTATTGTATTTGCCGAATACACACGAGTGCACGCGCACAGGCCAGCCTACATCACGATGGAATATTTCGATTGAAGAATGTCTGATATTTAATTGTGATAACTTTCATAACAAACTATTCCTAATGACTATGAGAATAATGCAACGAAAACTTAAGCCATACGCTATAAACATAACACGAGAACCATACATGCATTTACGAAACGCTTATGTCAACAAATTATTAATGCTGTTATAAATATCTATAGCTTATGGATATGTTATGAAGTAATTATGTGCCATTTTATTAAGGCTACTGTGTAGACTATAATCAATGGCAACTTGTGACAATGGGTTGCTGCTGCCACATGGATAGTTCACAGATGAACGTTCATGTCAGATCACATTGTGTGGCCTCACATTCTTATGGGCCACTGTTGATAGCTGCACCTTTGGGTCAATCAGGGTCCTCTCACAAGCAGTGAAATACAGTACTATAGTGGCCTATTGCTCTTGCCAAATGTGCTGAGGCTGATCAATCACAAAGGGTGTCAACAAAGGCACCACAATGGCTTTAAAATCAAGAATGACATTAGAAGTAGAGTAGAACATAGCACTACCCTCAGAACAAGTTACCTATCGTCTCTTTGATTCTGTGAAGGATGTGTTTGAAGAGAATGCACTCGTAGAATAGGGAACAGACAGGCATGACTGTGGATGTGTGGCGATCTCAAAGAAAAGGACAGGCATGACTGTGGATGTGTGGCGATCTCAAAGTAAAGGACAGGCATGACTGTGGATGTGTGGCGATCTCAAAGTAAAGGACAGGCATGACTGTGGATGTGTGGCGATCTCAAAGTAAAGGACAGGCATGACTGTGGATGTGTGGCGATCTCAAAGTAAAGGACAGGCATGACTGTGGATGTGTGGCGATCTCAAAGTAAAGGACAGGCATGACTGTGGATGTGTGGCGATCTCAAAGTAAAGGACAGGCATGACTGTGGATGTGTGGCGATCTCAAAGTAAAGGACAGGCATGACTGTGGATGTGTGGCTATCTCAAAGTAAAGGACAGGCATGACTGTGGATGTGTGGCGATCTCAAAGTAAAGGACAGGCATGACTGTGGATGTGTGGCGATCTCAAAGTAAAGGACAGGCATGACTGTGGATGTATGGCGATCTCAAAGTAAAGGACAGGCATGACTGTGGATGTGTGGCGATCTCAAAGTAAAGGACAGGCATGACTGTGGATGTGTGGCGATCTCAAAGTAAAGGACATGCATGACTGTGGATGTGTGGCGATCTCAAAGTAAAGGACAGGCATGACTGTGGATGTGTGGCTATCTCAAAGTAAAGGACAGGCATGACTGTGGATGTGTGGCGATCTCAAAGTAAAGGACAGGCATGACTGTGGATGTGTGGCGATCTCAAAGTAAAGGACAGGCATGACTGTGGATGTGTGGCGATCTCAAAGTAAAGGACAGGCATGACTGTGGATGTGTGGCGATCTCAAAGTAAAGGACAGGCATGACTGTGGATGTGTGGCGATCTCAAAGTAAAGGACAGGCATGACTGTGGATGTGTGGCGATCTCAAAGTAAAGGACAGGCATGACTGTGGATGTGTGGCTATCTCAAAGTAAAGGACAGGCATGTCTGTGGATGTGTGGCGATCTCAAAGTAAAGGACAGGCATGACTGTGGATGTGTGGCGATCTCAAAGTAAAGGACAGGCATGACTATGGATGTGTGGCTATCTCAAAGTAAAGGACAGGCATGACTGTGGATGTGTGGCGATCTCAAAGTAAAGGACAGGCATGACTGTGGATGTGTGGCGATCTCAAAGTAAAGGACAGAAAGAAGAAGCAAAAACAGCAACACAAAACTCTAACATGCATTTACATATTCAGAGAGTGGGGACAGGAATGTGCCAGTTTCATTATGTTTTCCACTGTGGCATAGGGAGTTAAAATCCCCTTAATTAGTTGTTCTACCAGTTACCCTCGTCCGCCCAAACAACTTTTCAAGAAATACAAAGACGAGGTTAAGCTTGCGATTTATCAAAGCAAAATTCATAAAGAGTCTATTCAGTGTGAGATGAAACCACAAAATGCTCTCTGCCAATTGCCTATAGTGACAGCAAATATACCAGAGTGAGTGAGTCTTGAGTCGGGGCCTTTATCCTGTGCAGCTGTGACAACGGCTGTTGGCTGCAGGTTTGCGGCTTGCCACAGTGTGTTTACCTGGAGATGAATCTGAAAGGCAGCGGGACAGGGAGGACACACAAACAAGGTGAAAGGGAACAAGAGACGGCTGTTTCAGATCTGAGGAGAGCAGTTTTGCACAAGCTGGCTGGACCATCATGCACTCTGCACACACACACAGGGGCCCGAGACCCGGAAGAGTGCAGTATCTCAACCAATACACTCCTTTTCACATTGAAAGCATATTGTGGGTTGAAATGGAAGACCGTTTAGATTTCACAGGATCCGTTAGCATGAAATTCAACATTCCAGGTCCTTGTCATGCAACAAGCCTCCTTTAAGGAATAAATGATTAACCTATAGAAATAACTTTTCTTTCTCTTCTTTTGGTGTGTATGAGTTGAATGAACAGTTTTATTTCAACAATTGAGATATGCATGTATGTGTAATCTACTGTATTCTACTGTATACTATGATAGTAGTTGATCATTTTTCCTTACAGTAAATCTTTCTTCTGAAACCTATTATACTGTAGCTGACGGCTTTGTGCCCATTTTCCCATCAGCCTGATGGCTCTTGGCTTGGACATTACAGCTATGTGTTGTATCCCCTCATGTGAATAAGGGAAATACAAAACATGACAGCACAAAGACACTTCCATCCATCGCAGCGACATCAAGCTACCTCCCATTGTCCTCTGATTTTCATGATACAATTGGTGGTGTTAACTGAGAAACAGTGTGGGGCCTTCTTCAGTAGAACCAGCGAGAGCTTCACTGATGTCATTCTCAGCTCAATGACAAAGCTCCCTGCCGGCAAACAACATAAGTGTCCAATCTGTGTTTGTCAACCAGAGAATGCCCCTTCCACATCCTAATAAACCTTCTCCTTTTCAAGCTCTGACAGCAAACAGGCTACCCACAGTGGAGGCCAATGACATGGCCACTCCTCAGCTGCGTCCCAAATGGCAAATGGCTCCCTATTCCTTATATAGTCCACTAATTTAGACTAGGCACCATACGATTCTGGTCAAAAGTAGTGCACAATCCCGGGAATAGTGTGCCATTTGGGACACACCCTCAGATTAGGTAGGAATACACAGCAGCCTCCTGCAGTTCTGGACAAACATGGCCCTTCTACATATGAAGCACATTGAGGTAGGCAGGGTGAGAAACAGCTGCCCGGTGGGGAAGCCACCACTCCTTCCCAGAACTTCCTGGGCCGACCCATCTGGGCCTTCCCCTTAGCAGTAGCAGCCAGCTGTCTTCCTGGCTAGGCAGGCCACCCTAACAGCCAGCCAGATGTGTGTATCTCAGGTGAGCAAATATTGTCACTTAGTTAAGACTTCTGTGTTCCCCTCCGCCAGAGGCTGCTGTGTATTCCTAGGGGCTGCAGGAAGTGCAAGTAGCACTGTGAAGTTCCCTGGAATGAGCACAGCGGGGGGTTGCTAATTAAACTAAGGGATGCCCACCTCAACCCTGCATCACTAACCATGTACGATAGTTAACGATAGTTAACTGGGTACTAAAGTTAACTGAGTATGATAGTTAATGGCACCCTATTCTCTAAATTGTGCACTAGTTAGTGCACTAACTAAGACCCATAGGGCTCTAAATAATAGTGATGCACTAACTGTATGGAACATAATTTCTTTTCGGCTGCACCAACAATCTTTTTCCAAGCTAATTTCATTCTTCATCCTCACAATTCCCGATCACCACAACCAGGATCATTCTCAAATCAAATTTGATTTGTCACATGCTTTGTAAACAACAGGTGTAGACTAACAGTGAAATGCTCACCGGTCATTCCAAACAATGCAGAGAGACATTTTTTTTTAAATAGTAGAAAAATAATAACACAAGGAATAAAAACACAATGAATAACAATATATACAAAGGGTACCGGTATCGAGTCGATATGCAGGGTTACGAGGTAATTTAAGTAGATATGTACATATATGTAGGGAGTAAGTGACTAGGCAATGGGATAGATAATAAACAGTAACAGCAGCGTATGTGATGAGTCAAGAGTTACTGCAAAAAGGGTCAACGCAGATATTCTGGGTAGCTATTGGTTAACCACTTAACTATTTAGCAGTCTTATAGCTTTTGGGTAGAAGCTGTTCAGGGTCCTTTTGGTTCCAGACTTTGTGCATCGATTCCGCTTGCCGGTGGTAGCAGAGAAAACAGTCTATGACTTGGGTGGCTGGAGTCTTTGACACATTTTAGGGCCTTCCTCTGACATCGCCTGGTATAGAGATCCTGTCTGCAAACGTAATGATGGTGTTGCAGTAGTGCATGGCCACGCAGTTGTGGGTGAACAAGGAGTACAGGAGGGGACTAAGCACACCTGAGGGGCCCCCGTGTTGAGGGTCAACGTGACAGATGTGTTGCTACCTACTCTCACCACCTGGGGGCGGCCTGTAAGGAAGTCCAGGATCCAATTGCAGAGGGAGGTGTTTAATCCCATGGTCCTTAGTTTAGTGATGAGCTTGGAGGGCACAATGGTGTTGAACGCTGAACTGTAGTCAATAAACAGCATTCTCACATAGGTGTTCCTTTTGTCCAGGTGGGAAAGGGCAGCGTGAAGTGCAATAGAGATAGCGTAATTTGTGGAGCTGTTGGGGCAGTACGCGACTTGGAGTGGGTCCAGTGTGACTGGGATGAGGATGTTGATGTAAGCCATGAACAGCCTTTCAAAGCTACAGATGTGAGTGCTGCGGGGCGATAGTCATTTTGAAAGGTTACCTTGGTGTTCTTGGGCACAGGGACTATGGTGGTCTGCTTGAAACATGTACAGTGCCTTGCGAAAGTATTCGGCCCCCTTGAACTTTGCGACCTTTTGCCACATTTCAGGCTTCAAACATAAAGATATAAAACTGTATTTTTTTGTGAAGAATCAACAACAAGTGGGACACAATCATGAAGTGGAACGACATTTATTGGATATTTCAAACTTTTTTAACAAATCAAAAACTGAAAAATTGGGCGTGCAAAATTATTCAGCCCCCTTAAGTTAATACTTTGTAGCGCCACCTTTTGCTGTGATTACAGCTGTAAGTCGCTTGGGGTATGTCTCTATCAGTTTTGCACATCGAGAGACTGACATTTTTTCCCATTCCTCCTTGCAAAACAGCTCGAGCTCAGTGAGGTTGGATGGAGAGCATTTGTGAACAGCAGTTTTCAGTTCTTTCCACAGATTCTCGATTGGATTCAGGTCTGGACTTTGACTTGGCCATTCTAACACCTGGATATGTTTATTTTTGAACCATTCCATCCTTATTGGAAGACAAATCTCCGTCCCAGTCTCAGGTCTTTTGCGGACTCCATCAGGTTTTCTTCCAGAATGGTCCTGTATTTGTCTCCATCCATCTTCCCATCAATTTTAACCATCTTCCCTGTCCCTGCTGAAGAAAAGCAGGCCCAAACCATGATGCTGCCACCACCATGTTTGACAGTGGGGATAATGTGTTCAGGGTGTTGCTTTTACGCCAAACATAACGTTTTGCATTGTTGCCAAAAAGTTCAATTTTGGTTTCATCTGACCAGAGCACCTTCTTCCACATGTTTGGTGTGTCTCCCAGGTGGCTTGTGGCAAACTTTAAACAACACTTTTTATGGATATCTTTAAGAAATGGCTTTCTTCTTGCCACTCTTCCATAAAGGCCAGATTTGTGCAATATACGACTGATTGTTGTCCTATGGACAGAGTGTCCCACCTCAGCTGTAGATCTCTGCAGTTCATCCAGAGTGATCATGGGCCTCTTGGCTGCATCTCTGATCAGTCTTCTCCTTGTATGAGCTGAAAGTTTAGAGGGACAGCCAGGTCTTGGTAGATTTGCAGCGGTCTGATACTCCTTCCATTTCAATATTATCGCTTGCACAGTGCTCCTTGGGATGTTTAAAGCTTGGGAAATCTTTTTTTTTTTTTTTGTATCCAAATCCGGCTTTAAACTTCTTCACAACAGTATCTCGGACCTGCCTGGTGTGTTCCTTGTTCTTCATGATGCTCTCTGCGCTTTTAACGGACCTCTGAGACTATCACAGTGCAGGTGCATTTATACGGAGACTTGATTACACACAGGTGGATTGTATTTATCATCATTAGTCATTTACGTCAACATTGGATCATTCAGAGATCCTCACTGAACTTCTGGAGAGAGTTTGCTGCACTGAAAGTAAAGGGGCTGAATAATTTTGCACGCCCAATTTTTCAGTTTTTGATTTGTTAAAAAAGTTTGAAATATCCAATAAATGTTGTTCCACTTCATGATTGTGTCCGACTTGTTGTTGATTCTTCACAAAAAATACAGTTTTATATCTTTATGTTTGAAGCCTGAAATGTGGCAAAAGGTCGCAAAGTTCAAGGGGGCCGGATACTTTCGCAAGGCACTGTGGGTCAGGGTTCCCCAACTGGCGGTCCGTGGGCATTCATTTGGCCTGCGGGTGTTTCTAGTTGATGATCCCTGATGAAGGTATTACAGATGGGGTCAGGGAAAGGTTGAAAATATCAGTGAAGACACTTGCCAGCTGGTCAGCACATGCTCTGAGTACGCGCCCTGGTAATCCTTGTGAATGTTCTCACATCAGCTACGGAGAAAGTGATCACACAGTCGTCTGGAATAGCTGGTACTCTCATGCATAGGTTCAGTGTTGCTAGCCTTGAAGCGCACTTAGAAGGTATTTACCTTGTCTGGTAAGCTCACGTCACTGGACAGCTCGAGGATGGGTTTTCCTTTGTAATCAGTGATAGTTTCCATGCCCTGCCACATCGGATGAGCGTCAGAGCCGGTGTAGTAGGATTTGATCTTGGTCCTGTATTGACGCTTCACCTGTTTGATGGTTCGGTGTAGCGCGATTTCATATAAGCGTCCGGATTAGTGTCCCGCTCCTTGAAAGCGTCTGCTCTAGCCTTTAGTTCAGTGTGGATGTTGCCTGTAATCCATGGTTCCTGGTTGAGATATGTACGTACGTACGGTCACTTTGGGCACGACGTCGTTGATGCACTTAATAATGAAGCCAGTGACTGATGTGGTACTCCTCAATGCCATCGATTAATCCTGGAACATATTCCAGTCTGTGCTAGCGAAACAGTCCTGTAGCTTAGCATCTCCTCATCGGATCACTTCCGTATTGATACTTTCTGTTTGAGTTTTTGCTTTTAAGCAGGAATCAGGAGGATATGTTCAGATTTGCCAAATGGAGGGTGAGGGAGGGTGAGGGAGGGTGAGGGAGGGCGAGGGAGGGCGAGGGAGGTTGAGGGAGGGTGATGGAGGGCGAGGGAGGGTGAGGGAGGGCGAAGGAAAGTTTGTATGCATCTCTGTATGGAGTAAAGGTGATCTTGGGGAGGCAGGTGATGGTTAGAGCATTGTGCCAGTAACAGAAAGGTTGCTAGATTGAATCCCAGAGCTGACAAGGTAAAAATCTGTCGTTCTGCTCCTGAACAAGGCAGTTAACCCACTGTTCCTAGGCTGTCACTGTAAATAACAATTTGTTTATAACTGACTTGCCTAGTTAAATAAAGGTTACATTTTTTCTCCTCTAGTTGCACAGGTGACATGCTGGTAGGAGTTAATAAGTAAAACTGATTTACGTTTTGCTGCATTAAAATCACCAGCGAGCATTTTCTTGTTTGTTTATGGCCCTATACAGCTCGTTGAGTGTGGTCTTATTGCTAGCATCGATTTGTGGTGGTAAATAGACAGATACTAAAAATATAGATGAAAAGGCTCTTGGTAAATAGTGTGGTACTGTATTCTTACTCAGGTGAGCAGAACGTTGAGACTTCCTTGGTATTAGAGATCACTCACCAGTTTTTGTTAACAAAGAGACACACACCCCCTCCTCTGAGCTTCCCGGGACACAGCTGTTCTGTCCTGCCGATGTATAGAAAAAACATCTAGATTTATATTTACTACTGTATGTCGTTGCCCAGCCACGACTCATAGGACATTACAGTTATTCAGATCACTTTGATAGGATAGTCTCGAACGGAGCTCATCCAGTTTATTCTCCAGTGATTGAACAGAGTGTAGAGGTGATTTTATCCACTCTGACATAGTTTCGTCGGGTATCCCGTGCTTCGGCCTCTATAGCGCCGTCTCCTCCTTCTTCGATTGTCAGGATTTGGGACGGATCCGCGGTAATTAATATGTTGTTCTCCTCTGACTCATTGAAGTAGAAGTCCTCGTCCAAATGTAAGTTAGTGACAGCTGTTCTGATGTCCAGAAGCTCTTTTCAGTCATAGGAAACAATGGTGGAAACATTATGTAAAAAAAAAGTCATGATCACTGCAACACAAAAATACACTAAATAGCATGCATTTAGCAAACTATTTAATCACATTTTGGGTGTATATTTTAAATACAATTCCCATGACCACTGGTCTATAAAACAGGTTGCATTTTTGTCCTGAGGAGGATTTCTAAATATTTTGGTCCCACTTTAAACAAAGTACAATTTATAAAGGCTTTATATAGCATACATAATGGCTTCATAAGCACTACAGAACTGCGTCACAAATAATCTATAAGCGAATGTCATTGTCAAATGTTACATAATGCACTATGTACAGATAACTGCCAAAATGAAGGAAACACCAACATAAAGTGTCTTAATTGGGCGTTGGTTCACCATGGGACAGAACAGCTTCAATGCACCTGGGCATAGATTTTACAAGCGTCTGGAACTCTATCAGAGGGATGTGAAACAATTCTTCGATGAGAAATTCTTTAATTTGGTGTTTTGTTGATGGTGGTGGAAAACGCTGTCTCACGTGCCGCTTCAGAATCGCCAATAAGTGTTCAATTGGTCTGAGATCTCGTGACTGAGACACACACACCCTTTAAACCCCATATGCTCCTATGAGACCACTCTTTCAATAACTTACTGAAATCTCTTTTTCTAGCCATGCATGGTAGCCAAAATAATGGGAAAACTGGGCATTTTTATACATGACCCTAAGCATGATGGGATGTTAATTGCTTAATTAGAAACCACACCTGTGTGGAAGTACCTGCTTTCAATACACTTTGTACAACATTTACTGAAGTGTTCCCTTTATTTGGGCAGTTACATGTACATAGTGCATTATGTCACATTTGGCAATTGATCCTACAGTGGAAATGTAATAAAGCTGTTCTGACCATGAAGCTGTTCTGACCATGCCTCAGGACTACCTGACATGATGACTCCTTGCTGTCCCCAGTCCACCTGGCCGTGCTGCTGCTCCAGTTTCAACTGTTCTGCCTTATTATTATTGGACCATGCTGGTCATTTATGAACATTTGAACATCTTGGCCATGTTCTGTTATAATCTCCACCCGGCACAGCCAGAAGAGGATTGGCCACCCCACATAGCCTGGTTCCTCTCTAGGTTTCTTCTTATGTTTTGGCCTTTCTAGGGAGTTTTTCCTAGTCTCCGTGCTTCTACACCTGCATTGTTTGCTGTTTGGGGTTTTAGGCTGGGTTTCTGTACAGCACTTTGAGATATCAGCTGATGTACAAAGGGCTATATAAATAAATTTGATTTGATTTAATGTCACTCTTTATACACCATTTATAGAGTTTGACATAAGCTTCCAGATGATTTGTGAAGCATTTATGTAGTGCTAATAAAGGCATAATATATGCTATATAAAAGCCTTTCTTTATAAGTTGTACTTTGTTTGAAGTGGGACCAACATTTAATTTAATAGTGCATAATACTAAACAGACATAATAAACGCATAAGGCATTCATATTTAGAAGCATATAGATGAATCTATCTGTGAGTGCAGCTGCCTGTAGGTCGTCTCTCACCTTTCTTGTAAAAGAATAGACTAAATATTACATAAGTATTTTCTGTGTATATTGAATTGAACCCCCCAACCATTCATGTTAATTTTAAGAACCAAATTAAACAGATGTATTATCCCTGCCTGTTATCTTGAGTATAGTGACCCCTTGTGGTGAGTTCTCGCAGTACCATGGAGCAGTGCTCGGAGAAATGCTTTTCATACCGCCCTGAATGTCTCACCTGCGTTTCCGTACTGCACTCAGGAAGTAAAATTATACAAGGGCATGTGAGGTAGGTTGGTATGATATACCAATACAACATAGTTCATTTGTAATACATCATGCATTTAATGTTTTATGATATTCGTACTAAAAGGTCTGAGTTGTCTGCTGAAATGAATAGCTGTCTGCGAATTTAGATTGAATGCATTGCGGACTCCATTGAAAGTGAACCTTACCACAGCCTCCGTCTTTCCTAGATGGCCCCCAAACCATTAGCACCGTTAGCAAGGAGACTGTTCAAAGGAGTAGTATTACTTGAAGTTGCAGGTGTGCTCGGTGCTTATGGTCTTTTTTACAAGATGAACACAAGTCAAGGTATTATTTTAATTTTATATAGAAAGGACGTCATGGACTCTACCTTGGGCTATGTACACCTTTGTAACAACATTTTCTGTTTTTAGATTTCAGGAACAGAATGAACAACATGCTTCCCTCTGTCCTGGAAGGTAAAGGCTGTAGACAGTTCAAAACACACACAAACTGGAGGAATCGGTCCTCAATTCCAAGCTGCACAGCAATGAAATCAGCCGATATTATTACACTATTCCCCCCAGTTACAATTACTGCAAACCATCTCCTAGTATACTGTTTTCATTTTGTATTTCTTGTATAAACCTATACAAAATACAATACAGAGTTAAAATAGCTATACAGAGAATACATCATTTCACAGGTATTTAGTCGTTTCTCCAATGATTGGCAGTACAACCTGGAACTGGCAACAGAGTTAGATTAATGAATATACCGGTGTATTGCCTCAGTGGAAACAGTTGCAAAACATTTTGCTACAGTGGACATGCTGCCCACTGAACCATCATCATGTGATTAAATGTGTTGAATGCTGAGAGACTATCACTCTCTTTCCAGTTTATTACAAGTCCAACGAATATGCTGGGGTTTATGGGATTCGAGAGAAAGACCTCGAAGATTGGTCCAAGAAGGAATAAAGGTGTGTGAACACAAACATAAGTAATCTTAGGTCCAGAAAGTATTACTTCTTCTTGATAGTCTTTTTGCCAGCCCTTGGTTTGCCAAACTGTTTCTTCTTGTTAAACATGGCCTTCTTCTTCAGTAGTGTCTTGATGTCTCTGCCACGGACCCAGTCGTCTCTCTGGGCTTCCCACTTGAGCTGCCTGACACCTGAAGGAAGAGAAGACAGAAGAGCAATGAGCAAAAACCAGACTGCATCCTCTACTAAAGTTAGGTCATCATCTGTATTCAACAACCTTCTCCATATGAAATGTGCCCGGTGGTTATCGTCTTAGGGTTACCTTTAGATCAGTGGTTCTCCATCCTGGTCCTGGGGACCCAAAAACATTTGGTTTTGCCCTCGCACTACACACCGGAATCAAAGCCTGATGATTTGAATCAGGTGTGTAGCGCTAAGGCAAAAACTAAAATGTGCACCCCTTTTGGGTCCCCAGGACCAAGATGGAGAACCACTGCTTTAGAGCCATCATGCTTGAGCGAATAGCCTATTCTGTGCAACGTTAAAAGGACTACTAGAGTATGACTAGGTGTGCTATAGGGGGTTGGCGGTTAATCGGTTAGCCACTGAAAATACATTTGACCGGTCATGCTCATCAATCTATAGGTTAACCTGTATTATTTGGTGGAATTCAATTGGCGCGTGTGTATTTTTATTAGTCGTCATGCATCTTATTTAACACACACACACACACACACCCTAGTTTGAGGATCGGAATGACCCATCACCTGTCAGACAGCACAAGAGCAGGTCCTCAAAAAGCTAGTACTGGAGTGAAACATGCTTTTGTATGTGCAGCAAATAATTCTAAATGCAGTCGTGTGTTAATGGTTTTGATGGCCACGATTAAAAAGAGCTGCCAGGTTTATTTCTTATTAAAGTGGATAGGCTATCATGTCACTCATTACTTTACATGTGAGCTTGAGGCAGTAATTGTTTGAAACCCACAACTTTTACTTTACTTCAAATAATGAGGAAGGTCTTACCTTCAAAGTAGCCTAGCCAAATTCTAACCATAGAAATGTGAAAGCAATTATTTTATAGAATTACCCAGAATTTCTGTTCTATTGGTTTCATATCAACTTTCTGTCATTGTCCAGAAGCCAAAGGCACAATCCGAGTCATATTAGCAGCCCATCCTAGTTGTTGCTATTAGATTCCCCCTTTAAGTTTCTTAAAGGAGTTTCATATGAAACCCCTTGCAATAGAGTGGTGCTGTTTAGAGCGCTATTTTCCGACAAATGTCTGAAAATCACATTTTAATGATCTGCTTCATTACAATAGGTGCTTGGTCAATAATAGGCTGTAGCCTTTTGACTGTAAGACGATAGACTTGCTATTGTTGCATGTTTTCATTAAGCGCTTAATGAAACACGTCCATTTCTTGTATGCATGCATAGTATTTTCTATTGGTCACGTCGTTTTACTGTCTAGAAAAAAAATGTAACAGTTTGTTGACCAGTTAATGAGGGTTGGTTAATCGGCAACAAAATTGCCCGAAATGTGCTTCCCTAGTATGCTCTAAACTGCTGTGAAGATACTGACTCTCTCCATGGGGGATATACTGTGGTTTTCCGCTAGTATCTAGCCAACTAAATAAAGTAATTTATATGAATTGGCCCGGGTCTGTTTTTTTTCTGTTAGGTGGCACTAACTGTGGTACACAATAGGACAAGGATATATTCAATAGGTTGACTGACTGTATTGAAGCCAAGGTTTACCTGCTTTGTCTTTGTTGGCCATAGCATTCACGCCAATGTTGTCAAACTTAGAACCAGCATTTTCATCCAACATATACACAAACTGTAAAAAAAAACACATTTAGTTTCATACAATAAACTAACTCTTCAACAAACGGATAGACATCAGCACACCAACTTAACATTGTGAGAAATATGACATGCGTGATCATCTCACCTCTTCAGCAGATGCCAACATGGCTGTTTCCTCCTTTCCTTCCCTGGTTTGGAACCTACAATGACAGAACATGTCAGATAAGATTCTACACTCCTGAATGAAATTCAGAGCAGTTGAATAGTACAAACAGAGGCCCAGTTACTAACCTAAAGAACCACTGAAGTCAAGATCCTCTGATTCCTTCCTCTTTTTAGAACCTGGCCTTGTGTGTGGAACCTCCATCTCATCTGAATCTTGAAGGGAAGCTATTGTATTTGATAAGAATCAACCTTTTTTTTATATATATTGTTTTACCTTTATTTAACCAGGCAAGTCAGTTAAGAACATATTCTTATTTTCAATGACGGCCTGGGAACAGTGGGTTAACTGCCTGTTCAGGGGCAGAACGACAGATTTGTACCTTGTCAGCTCGGGGGTTTGAACTCGCAACCTTCCGGTTACTAGTCCAACGCTCTAACCACTAGGCTACGCTGCCGCATTAATAACATTCACAATTAAGGATGCCCTTTTGAAATGTATTTTTAAGTTATTTCAATCTGCTTACCAGTGTTATCAAGTTCTGGAACTAAAAAACAAATTAGAGTCAAGTGTGAACCTGTAGTGGAGGTACAGGTTAGTGGGATTTTCTACCATATTGTTAAACCAGTCATTTCATTTCAAAATAGTGAAGGGAAGTGAGCAAGTGCACACTTTGGGAGGAAGGAGAGAAATAATACAATCTCCAATGCTGTCCATGAAGGCCCCTCCCTCCTCCCCAAATTCATCTCCAAAGTCCTCCTCATCCAGATCACCAGCCAAGTCATCATCCAGGTCTGAATCAGTAAGCCAAGGTAAGTTGCTAGCTAGCATTAAACTTATTTTATAAAAAACAATCAATCGATCATAATCACTAGTTAACTACACATGGTTGATGAGATTACTATTTTATCTAGCGTGTCCTGTGTGCGTAATCGATGCGGTGCGTATTCGTGAAAAAGGACTGTCCTTGCTCCAATGTGTACCTAACCATAAACATCAATGCCTTTCTTACACAGAAGTATATATTTTTAAACCTGCATATTTAGCTAAAATAATCCAGGTTAGCAGCAATATTAACCAGGTGAAATTGTGTCACTTCTCTTGTGTTCATTGCACGCAGTCAGGGTATATGCAACAGTTTGGGCCTCCTAATTTGCCAGAATTGTACATAATTATGACATAACATTGAAGGTTGTGCAATGTAACAGGAATATTTAGACTGATGGATGCCACCCATTAGATAAAATATGTAACGGTTCCGTATTTCACTGAAATAATAAATGTCTTGTTTGAGATGATAGTTTCCAGATTTGACCATATTAATGACCTACGGCTCGTATTTGTGTGTGTTATTTTATAATTAAGTATATGATTTGACAGAGCAGTCGGACTGAGCGATGGTAGGCACCAGCAGGCTCGTAAGCATTCATTCAAACAGCACTTTCGTGCGTTTTGCCAGCAGCTCAGTGCTGTGCTTCAAGCATTGCACTGTTTATGACTTCAAGCCCACCAACTCCCAAGATTAGGCTGGTGTAACGATGTGATGTGAAATGGCTAGCTAGTTAGCAGGGTGCGCGCTAATAGCGTTTCAAACGTCACTCGCTGTGAGACTTGGAGTAGTTGGTCCCCTTGCTCTGCATGGTAACGCTGCTTCGAGGGTTGCTGTTGTCGATGTGTTCCTGGTTCGAGCCCAGGTAGTGGCGAGGAGAGGGACGGAAGCTATACTGTTACACTGGCAACACTAAAGTGCCTATAAGAACATCCAATAGTCAAAGGTATATGAAATATAAATGGTAGATAGAAATTGTCCTATAATTCCTATAATAACTACATCCTAAAACTTCTTACCTGGGAATATTGAAGACTCATGTTAAAAGGAACCACCAGCTTTCATGTTCTGAGCAAGGAACTTAAAACGTTAGCTTTCTTACATGGCACACATTGCACTTTTACTTTCTTCTCCAAAACTTTGTTTTTGCATTATTTAAACCAAATGTAACCCTTATTAACCCTCACCCTTATTTTATACTTATATATTCTCATCCCATACCTTTACTAGATTGTGTGTATTACGTTTTGTTGTGGAATTTGTTAGATATTAGGTTTTGTTGTGGAATTGTTAGATATGACCTGTTAGATACTACTGCACTGTCAGATTTAGAAGCATAAGCATTTCGCTACACTCGCAATAACATCTGCTAACTATGTGTAAGTGACCAATCAAATTAGATTTGATTTAGAAGTCGCAGTTGTGGTTTACTGCGAAGGTTAGCAGGAGGTTAATTTTGTAACGTTAGTTGGCTTGCTAGCCTCAGATACTTACTCGGCTTCCACCCAAACGCAAAACCTCGTCCAAATTAAATTCGTCGTCCGGTTGAGGACTATCACCATACATGTTTTCTTTTTCGTTGTCATTTTCAAACTCGTCCTTCACATGAACATAATTTGTTTTGGCTACTGCCGCGTTACGTTCTTTTGCTTTTGGTGCCATGCTGACAGCGGCATGTAGAAATACGACAGGACCTGGAAGAACAATGGACGGTAAACTGCCTGTTGAAATAAAATCCTTGTGATGTCTATACTCAGTAAAACTTCAGAACAATATTAGCTATTTTAATCTTAAACGGCATACTTATATTTGTAAGAAATGTCCGGGTTCTATTTGGATTTGTATGTATCGAACAGGACAGTTTGACCTGACGTTCACAAGTCAATATGATCCAATCAAAAGCTTTGTTACAACGACACGACGAGTTAATTGTCCAATCATAATTGTTGTTGCCGTAAGAAGGCGGATGTACTTGCACACAAATGTAGGTAGTTAGATTGTTGAATATGTCCAATGAGTTTTTTGAGTAATTAATACATTATCTGCCAAAGTCAGTCATATAAAGATGAACTAGAGTTTGACATGTTATTGTATTTATGAAACGAGTTCACTTTAGCTGATCCTCGAGATTGTGCTTTTAGTTGTCTCTCATGCTACATGTGCAGCTATCGATCTTCGTTAGATAGATAGCTAACTTGATAACACGAGCACCTGCTGTGAAATTCAGACTTGATGACAATTTCTGGGAAGTACAGTTACAGTAGGGAATTGTTTGACTGTTGTAGCTAGCTTGCTGTCTCAATGAGGACTGTTCGAGCACTGCAGAGATTAAGAGGAGTCCTTGCCCGCCCTTGTCCACCACCATTATTTGGTAAGGGCGATTTCTTTATTTAGTCTATGTCTGGCCGTCAGATAGTTAAGCGAATTATATTTAATATACTCTATTGTTTACGTCTTCTACTCTATAGTTAGATCATGGAGCGTGGCACAGAGCCAAAGTTTCTCAAGCAGCTCAGCAGAGAAACCAATGCCAGGAAACTCGATGCTCAGACACCTAACCTCCAAGATCAAAGCCACAGGTCCTATCTCAGTGGCAGAGTACATGAGAGAGGTTCTTACCAACCCAGTCATGGTAACTACTCGTTATACATACATACATACATACATACAGTTGAAGTCGGAAGTCTACATACACTTAGGTTGGAGTCATTAAAACTTGTTTGTCAACCACTCCACACATTTCTTGTTAACAAACTATAGTTTTGGCAAGTCGGTGCGTGGCACAAGTAATTTTTCCAACAATTGTTTACAGACAGAGTGAATTATAAGTGAAATAACATATCACAATTCCAGTGGGTCAGAAGTTTACGTACACTAAGTTGACTGTGCCTTTAAACAGCTTGGAAAATTCCAGAAAATTATGTCATGGCTTTAGAAGCTTCTGATAAACTAATTGACATCATTTGAGTCAATTGGAGGTGTAACTGTGAATGTATTTCAAGGCCTACCTTCAAACTCAGTGCCTCTTTGGTTGACATCATATGAAAATCAAATGAAATCTGCCAAGACATCAGAAAATAAATTGCAGACCTCCACAAGTCTGGTTCATCCTTGGGAGCAATTTCCAAATGCCTGAAGGTACCACGTTCATCTGTACAAACAATAGTAAGCAAGTATAAACACAATGGGACCATGCAGCCGTCATACCGCTCAGGAAGGAGACACGTTCTGTCTCCTAGAGATGAATGTACTTTGGTGACGAAAAGTGCTAATCAATCCCAGAACAACAGCAAAGGACCTTGTGAAGATGCTGGAGGAAACAGGTACAAAAGTATCTATATCCACAGTAAAACAAGTCCAAAAATCGACAACCTGAAAGGCCGCTCATCAAGGAAGAAGCCACTGCTCCAAAACTGCCATAATAAGCCAGACTACGGTTTGCAACTGCACATGGGGACAAAGATCATACTTTTTGGAGAAATATCCTCTAGTCTGATGAAACAAAAATAGAACTGTTTGGCCATAATGACCATTGTTATGTTTGGAGGAAAAAGGGGGCCGCTTGCAAGCTGAAGAACACCATCCCAACCGTGAAGCACGGGGGTGGCAGCATCATGTTGTGGGGGTGCTTTGCAGCAGGAGGGAGTGATGCACTTCACAAAATAGATGGCATCATGAGGTAGAAAAATTGTGGATATATTGAAGCAACATTTCAAGACATCAGTCAGGAAGTTAAAGCTTGGTCGTAAAATGGGTCTTCCAAATGGACAATTACCCCAAGCATACTTCCAAAGTTGTGGCAAAATGGCTTTAGGACAACAAAGTCAAGGTATTGGTGTGGCCATCATAAGGCCCTGACCTCAACCCTATAGAACATTTGTGGGGAGAATTGAAAATGTGTGTGTGAGCAAGGAGGCCTACAAACCTGACTCAGTTTCACCACCTCTGTCAGTAGGAATGGGCCAAAATTCACCCAACTTATTGTGGAAACCTGGTGGAAGGCTAAATGAAAAGTTTGACCCAAGTTAAACAATGTAAAGGCAATGCTACCAAATACTAATTGAGTGTGTGTAAACTTCTGACCCACTGGGAATGTAATGAAATAAATCAAAGCTGAAATAAATAATTCTCTCTACTATTACTCTGACATTTCACATTCTTAAAATATAGTGGTGATCCTAACTGATCTACGACGGGGAAATTTTACTCTGATTAAATGTCAGGAATTGTGAAAAACTGAGTTTAAATGTATTTGGCTAAGGTGTATATAAACTTCCGACTTCAACTGTAGTAAAGAAACCCGTCAGACTATGCTATTACTCTATAGAAATGTTTGCTTCAGAGATGAAGTGCTCTATTTCATGTTCCAGGGCTATTATGTGCAGAATGATATGCTTGGGCCAGATGGAGATTTCATCACATCACCAGAAATTAGTCAGATATTTGGGGAGGTAAGCATTTATCCAGAACAACATTTTAATACATGTATGTATTTTTGTGTAGTAGATAAGTATGCATATACACAATCAACAGTCTCTTAATGTTCAAGTCTCTTGATGTTGTTCCAGTCCCAATGCCCTGAGTGATGATAATGGTTTGAGCTCCTCCCTTCTCTGCCTGTAGTTGCTGGGGATCTGGTGTTTGAGTGAGTGGATGGGAGCAGGGAAGCCCAGTCGCTTCCAGTTAGTAGAGTTTGGACCAGGAAGAGGCTCCTTAGCCAATGACATTCTCAGAGTATGTATGTCCAGTCCAGGGCTGCTAAATCTTACTAAATGGCAAAAATGTTGAATGTGTACACAGTATACATGTCAGTTCAATCTATGATCAGTTGAGGGAGCCATTTCCCCATTTTGCCTGTTATATATTGAAACGTTCTTGTTTTTTTCATCAAAATATTTCTTGTGATTTTAGACAGTCACAACCGGTCCTGAATCTCATCATGGATTTTATCAGGACATTTAAACTCAGACCAGTGAGTCATAATCCAGGATCCAATGAACTAAACTACACCCTGTCTGTTTGTCTCTCTCTGTTTGTCTGTCTGTCTCCCTGTGTCTGTGTTGTTCAGGTTTTCAGTCAGCTGCGTGGGGCCCTGGGTGGGGCTGCAGTCTCAGTGCACCTGGTGGAGGTGAGTCCTAAGCTGAGCCAGGTCCAGGCCCAGTGTCTAACAGGAGACCAGAGCCAGGTGTCAGCCAGCGAGGATGAGCCTGTGTACCGCCATGGAACCACCACCACAGGCCTCCCCATCTCCTGGTACCGCAATCTGGATGATGTCCCCAGAGGTAATAATCTAGAATAAAACATATAAAAAAAATTGGGAGAGGGGGGGGGGGTTATTATTATTGAAACATGTTTAAGGGAGTAGATCAGCTTTAATAGTGCAGATAGATTGTAGATTCCCTCAATGTAATTCTCTATAATTTCCAATCACCCATATATATTTTTGTAAATCTATATATATATAGTACCAGTCAAAAGTTTGCAGACACCTATTCATTCCAGGGTTGTTGTTTTAAAAAAAAAAACTATTTTCTACATTGTAGAATAATAGTAAAGACATCAAAACTATGAAATACACATATATCATGTAGTAACCAAAAAAGTGTTAACAAATCAATGTAATTTTTTAATTTTAGATTCTTCAAAGCAGCCACCCTTTCCCTTGACGACAGCTTTGCACACGCTTGGCATTCTCTCAACCAGCTTCACCTGGAATGCTTTTCCAACAGTCTTGATGGAGTTCCCACATATGCTGAGCACTTGTTGACTGCTTTTCCTTCACTCTGCGGCCCAACTCTTTCCAAACCATCTCAATTGGGTTGAGGTCGGGTGATTGTGGAGGCCAGGTCATCTGATGCAGCACTCCATAACTCTCCTTGGTCAAATATTCCTTACACAGCCTGGAGGTGTGTTGGGTCATTGTCCTGTGATAGTCCCACTAGGTGCAAACCAAATGGGATGGCGTATTGCTGGAGAATGCTGTGGTAGCAATGCTGGTTAAGTGTGCCTTGAATTCTGAATAAATCACAGACAGTGTTACCAGCAAAGCACCATCTCACCTCCTCTTCCATGCTTCACGGTGGGAACCACACATTGTTCTTGTTTCTTGGCCCAAGCATGTCTCCTCTTCTAATTGTTGTCTTTTAGTAGTGTTTTCTTTGCAGCAATTTGACCATGAAGGCATGATTCACAATGTCTGTTGCTTGAACTCTGTGAAGCATTTATTTGGGCTTCAATCTGAGGCTAGTAACTCTAATGAACTTATCCTCTGCAGCAGAGGTAACTCTGGGTCTTCCTTTCCTGTGGTGGTCCTCATGAGTACCAGTTTCATCATAGCACTTGATGGTTTTTGCGACTGCACTTGAAGAAACTTTCAAAGTTCTTGAAATTTTCCGCATTGACTGACCTTCATGTCTTAAAGTAATGATGGACTGTAATTTCTTTTTGCTTATTTGAGCTGTTCTAGCTATAATATGGACTTGGTATTTTACTAAATAGGGCTATCTTCTGTATACCACCCCTACCATGTCACAACAAAACTGATTGGCTCAACGCATTAAGAAGGAAAGAAGCTCTACAAATTAACTTTTAACAAGGCACACTTGTTAATTGAAATGCATTCCAGGTGACTACCTCATGAAGCTGGTTGAGGAAATGCCAAAAGTGCGCAAAGCTGTCATCAAGGCAAAGGGTGGCTACTTTTAAGAATTTCAAATATAAAATATTTTGTTTTGTTTAACACTTGTTTGGTTACTACATGATTCCATATGTGTTATTTCATAGTTTTTATTTCTTCACTATTATTCTACAATGTAGGAACTAGTACAAATAAAGAAAAACCCGGAGACACGTGATGCCGCGGAGCTGAGCAGACGTTGACAAACCGAGCTCTTCAAAGTTATTCTATTTTTACCTAAATAACAACGGTGAAACAATATTCTAACATCGGCTGATAAATTGTCAAGTACTTACCTTCCCAAAGAGCCATGGACCGCCGACCAAGAGGCAAGAAGGACGACCAAAACGTTGTTGATTCCCAAGATAACGATAACGCTACAGCTAGCAAGATTAGCATTAGCCCTCATAACTCAGACGACAGTTCCAGACTGTTGCTCTCAGCAGCCTCCCTTTTGGTTTAGTCCATATCTACTGGGCGAAGCAATAAGTGGGTTTAGGCCCACTGCTTTCCCCCTCATTTATGTTAATCTTTCGTAAAGAGACTCAAGCAGCCCTTACCGTGGGCAGTAAATATTCAGCCATAAATATCTATCCACAACGTTTGTTTTCAATTTAGAGAGCTCGCAGGTTTTAGTTTACGCCAAGGTTTAGCTAGTAAGAGCAAGATGGAAAGCGAGCAGCGACGCATCTCTACAAGTGTATTCATGTTTGATTGTTGGGACTGTTGTTCTAGTCTGACAATCGGGGTGGATGGGATTTTTATTATTTTTTTCTTCCTTTTTTCTATGTTTATTGTTTCCTTCTTAAAGAGACACACAGGTCACTTGTGCTCAAACCAAAGTTGAAACATTTCCTAATTATCTGCATATGATAGATTTCTATTCAGTTACATATTTGAAACCCAACCTATGCTTAATCCACTAAAATATGTCACATTCAACGTAAAAGGTCTTAACAGCCCGATTAAAAGGAAAATAGTCTATACATACCGTAAGAAATTAAAGGCTGACATTGTGTTTTTACAAGAAACACATCTTACAGCCAGTGAACACAAGAAATTGAAGAGGGAATGGGTAAGACAAGTTTTTGCATCCTCTTTTAACACCAAAGCAAGAGGAACTGCAATTTTGATAAGTAGACACATCCCCTTCTCCGTCAACAACACCATCTCTGATTCCTCTGGCAGGTTTGTTTTGGTGCAGGGGCATATGTTTTCAGAGTCTTTGACCCTATTGAATATTTATGCTCCTAACTTCGATGACCATATGTTTATTCAGAATGTCTTCCTTCAGGTTGCTCAAGCACCACCAGGATGGCTACTGGTTGGAGGAGATTTTAATTTTTGCTTAGATACAGTTCTTGATAGGTCTTCTGATAAACCCTCACTTCTTACCAAAGCCGGCAAGCTCACCATGTCATTCATGAAAGATCTCAATTTACTAGACATCTGGAGACCGTTGCACCCACAGGATAGGGACTACTCTTTTTATTCACACCCACACAAGACACACACACACATAGATAACTTTTTACTTTCGACACAAGTGTTTCATAGAGTGTTAGATGTCGAGTATCTCCCCAGATTGCTTAGTGACCATTCTCCTCTGGTATTATCAATCTCCATTCCTACCAAGGTAAATGGAGCATATAGATGGAGACTACATTCTACACTTCTAAAGCAACCTGAATTTTGTGCATTCGTCAAAGAGCAGATCAATATTTTTACTTTGACAAACAAACCCCCTGCTCCTGACAGCTTCATTCTTTGGGACACATTGAAGGCCTACCTGAGGGGACAGATTATTTCCTATACTAAAGGGCTGAAGAAAAAACACGGTGCGGAACTGAGTGCTCTTGAATCTGAAATCTCAGAGCTAGAGAAAACCTACCAAAGAGGCCCGACTAAAGATCTATACAGGCTTTTGGTAAATAAAACTCTTAAATATAATATTCTAAACACATATCAAGCTGAAAGGGCCATCACTAAATCAAAACAGCGTTATTATGAGCTTGGAGAGAAAGCTCACAAAGTATTGGCATGGCAACTGAAAGCAGAGGAAAGTAAGAGGAAAATTAATGCCATAGAAACTCTCACTAAAGAGATATCTTTCGACCCTACTGAAATTAATAATACTTTTAAGAAATACTATGAAGACCTCTACACTTCCCAATCAAGCGATGATCTATCAGAGATAGACTCCTTTCTCTCCTCTCTCAACCTCCCATGCCTGTCAGGGGAAGACAGCGAGCGCCTGAGTGAACACTTCTCAGTCCCTGAATTGTTGGAGGCCATTAAATCCTTACCTTCTAATAAATCTCCTGGGGAGGATGGCTTCCCGCCAGAGTTCTATGAAGAATTTAGGGAGCTGTTGGTCCCCTACCTTATGGAGGTACTTAAAAAAGCCAGAGAAGACAACTGCTTTCCAGAATCCTTCTCTCAAGCAGTAATTACTGTAATCCACAAGAAAGGGAAAAACCCGCTAAAGTGCACCTCCTATAGACCAATCTCTTTACTTAACACAGATTGTAAACTGGTCACCAAGATGCTATCTAAGAGACTGGAGTCATGTCTTCCCCTGTTGGTCAACCCAGATCAGACTGGCTTCATAATTAATAGATTGTCCTCCAATAATCTCAGAAGGTTATTTGATATAATTCACCTTGCTAACAAAAACAAAATACCTGGTGTCGCAGTCTCCCTCGACGCTGAAAAGGCCTTTGATAGGGTTGAATGGCCATACCTCTTTCGCGTCTTGGAAAAGTTCGGTTTAGGTACCGTGTTTGTAAATTTGATAAAATCACTCTACAAATCTCCTAAAGCTAGGATTGCTACCAATGGGATTACTTCCTCCTCTTTCCCTCTTTATAGGGGGAACAGACAAGGTTGCCCAATTAGCCCCCACCTCTTTGCCCTCGCCATCGAACCGTTGGCTGAGGCTATTAGAACGTGCCCTGACATACATACGATTGCCAAGAAATGTATTGCCTTGAAATGGAAATTGGATTCCTCCCTGCCAGTTGCAATGTGGCTTTCGGAAGTTAATAGTTGTATCCCTTTGGAGAAGATCACTTACTGCTTGAGGAATAAGTTAAAGACATTTTACAGAATTTGGCAACCTTTTATTGACTATATGGAGATTCTCCCCCCTCATCTCATTGATTGAATCTATATATAATCCTCACATAATGTTTCACACGTAATGTATATTATGTAGCCTACGGCAGCAGATCCAATGTCTCGTTATTTTTATTTTTTTATTTTTTAAATTTCTAAAATTTTTAATTATTGTATGTTTGTTTATATAACTATAATTATAATTTATTTTTGTTACGTTCGTCTGTTACTGTCACTTTGTCCTATCGTTGTCCAATATCTTTTCACTTTTGTTTTGAATGTTCTTAATTGGAAAATGCAAAAATAAAATATCTAAAAAAAAATAATAAAGAAAAACCATTGAATGAGTAGGTGTGTCCAAACTTTTGACTGGTACTGTGTATATTTAAAAATATATATTTTTTCCTTTATTATTTAACCTAACCCTACCACCCCTCTCCTAATTGGAGTAAACTAATGGACAACAACACTGAGGCTTCTACTTCCAGTTTATACATACTATATACATTTTACGGAAACAATGCAACAGTTATGTTTTGTTGGTTTTTAATCCCATCCTTCAGCTACCATCAACCCTTCCCATCCATCTCCGAATCCCATCCAGTATTTCTACTTTGCCATATATTTTTAACTACTGTTTCACAAAAGTTCCGAACCCATATACATTTTACAGACACAGCAGATTTGACATTAGTTTTCTTGTTGTTTTTAATCCCACCCTTCAGCTCCACTCAACCCCTCCCATCTATCTTTGAACACCATCCATTTTTTATTTCTATTTGCCATATATTTTTCCACTGTTCTGTGATGTTTCACAATGTTCTGAACCTTTCTATTCTCATAGTTTCTATATATTGTAAATTATAGATACACTCTTTTTGCTAAAAGTATTATTGATCGATTGACTATGACTTTTCAAATCACCCAGTAGTGCTATCTGAGTTAGCTCCACATCTTCAACCATTTCTGGACCTGCAGCCAATAACAAGCTACATAAGGACAGTACCAAAACAAATAATCTAATGGTTTTGTCTTTTCGCAGGAAAATCTGCAGAACTGGGATGGTTGTATCCCCACAATATATAACATTCTATTGGTTGCAATAATTTTGAATAATAATTTTAATTGAAAAATTATGAGTTTAGAATCCGCCATTGTTTTGCATATAAGTTCATAAACAATGTGCCATGGAATCGGTACATTGGGAATCTCTTCCCAACTATTTTACTATTTATATGGCACAGCTGTCAATTTTTTTTTGTCCTTAAATGAAACTCGTATACCTTTTTATTTGTCACATTTCTTTAACAAATGTTGGTCTTCAATGCATGGCCAACAGACAAGTTACTTTTTTCCCCTTCCACTTGCCTCTTCCATTTTTGCAGTAATGCTGCAATTAGTTGGTTGTAATTTTGGGTAGAGCAGACATTTCCATATACAGTTGAGGTCGGAAGTTTACATGCACTTATGTTGGAGTCATTAAAACTCATTTTTCAACCACTCCACAAATTTCTTTTTAACAAACTATAGTTTTGGCAGTAGGTTAGGACATTTACTTTGTACATGACACAAGTCATTTTTCCAACAATTGTTTCCAGACAGATTATTTCACTTTTAATTCACTGTATCACAATTCCAGTGGGTCAGAAGTTTACATACACTAAGTTGACTGCCTTTAAACAGCTTGGAAAATTCCAGAAAATGATGCCATGGCTTCAGAAGCTTCTGATAGGCTAATTGACATAATTTGTGTCAATTGGAGGTGCAACTGTGGATGTATTTCAATGCCTACCTTCAAACTCAGTGCCTCTTTGCTTGACATCATGGGCAAATCAAAAGAAATCAGCCAAGACCTCAGAAGAAAAATTGTAGACCTTTACAAGCCTGGTTCATCCTTTGGAGCAATTTCCAAACACCTGAAGGTACCACGTTCATCTGTACAAACAATAGTACGCAAGTATAAACATCATGGGACCACGCAGCCGTCATACTGCTCAGGAAGGAGACATGTTCTGTCTCCTAGAGATTAATGTATTTTGGTGCCAAAAGTGCAAATGAATCCCAGAACAACAGCAAAGGACCTTGTGAAGATGCTGGAGGAAACAGGTACAAAAGTATCTATATCGACAGTAAAAACAAGTCCTATATCGACATAAGCTGAAATGCTGCTCAGCAAGGAAGAAGCCACTGCTCCAAAACCGCCATAAAAAGCCAGTCTACGGTTTGCAACTGCACATGGGGACAAAGATTGTGCTTTTTGGAGAAATGTCCTCTGGTCTGATGAAACAAAAACATAACTGTTTGGACAGAATGACCATCATTATGTTTGGAGGAAAAAGGGGGAGGCTTGCAAGCCGAAGAACACCATCCCAACCGTGAAGCGCAGGGGTGGCAGCATCATGTTTTGGGGGTGCTTTGCTGCAGGAGGGACTGGTGCACTTCGCAAAATAGATGGCATCATGAGGAAGGAAAATTATGTGGATATAATGAAGCAACATCTCAGGAAGTTAAAGCTTGGTCGCAAATGGGTCTTCCCAATTGACATGTTTTATTTTTAAAATTTTAATTGTACCTTTATTTAACCAGGCAAGTCAGTTAAGAACACATTCTTATTTTCAATGACGGCCTGGAAACAGTGGGTTCAGGGGCAGAACTACAGATTTGTACCCTGTCAGCTCGGGGGTTTGAACTCGCAACCTTCCGGTTACTAGTCCAACGCTCTAACCACTAGACTACAATGACCCCAAGCATACTTTCAAAGTTGTGGCAAAATTGCTTAAGGACAACAAAGTCAAGGTATTGGAGTGGCCATCACAAAGCCCTGACCTCAATCCTATAGAAAATTTGTGGGCAGAATTGAAAAAGCGCGTGGGAGCAAGGAGGCCTACAAACCTGATTCAGTTACACCACCTCTGTCAGGAGGAATGGGCCAAAAGTCACCCAACTTATTGTGTGAAGCTTGTGGAAGGCCAACCGAAATGTTTGACCCAAGTTAATAAACAATTTAAAGGCAATGCTACTAAATACTAATTGAGTGTATGTAAACTTCTGACCCAGTGGGAATGTGATGAAAGAAATCAAAGCTGAAATAAATAATTCTCTCTACTATTATTCTGAAATTTCACATTCCTAAAATATAGTGGTGATCCTAACTGACCTAAGACAGGGAATTTTTACTCTGATTAAATGTCAGGAATTGTGAAAAACTGAGTGAGTTTACATGTATTTGGCTAAGGTGTATGTAAACTCCCGACTTCTTCAACTGTATATTTGTTAGATTTGACATAACTCCACCAGTCCTATTGATATCCTTTACAAAGATTATACCTGTTTATTTATTTTGGGGGGGAAAACATATCTTTTTTTTATCAATTAGTGTATTTGAGTTTAACCACAAGATATGTTGTAATATTTGTTCTATCTTTTCTGGTGGATTAAACTGAAATTGAAACCAATTTACTATGGCTTGTTTTAAAAATAACGATATTTTGGAGATTATTTCATTTTCAAATAACCGGAAATGAGGTTGTATTCTGAATAAAGGGGAAAAGGCCATTCTTGAACCTGCTAGAGAAACAGTTTGGATTGAAATATAACTCTTGTGTGACTGACAACTAGTAAAATGTCTAATGCTTTAATATTTAATCAATTTTGCCCTCCGAATTCATATTCATTATACAAATAGGCCCATTTAAAATTTGTCTGGCTTGCCGTTACAAATAAAATATATATTTTGCTCATATAATTTATAAAACTGGTCGCAAAACCATAAGTAAATTAGTAAACTGGGATATGATTTAAGAGTTAATCAGGGGGATTTTTCCATAAATAGACAGGTATTTTACTTTCCATGGTAGCAAAGTGTTATATATTTTTGCTAACTTTCTATTCAAATATATTGTAGTAAGATAATTTATTTCTTTCGGGATATGTATACCGAGTATGTCCACATCACCGACAGACCTTTTTATTGGTAAACTACACAGCAATGTTAATGTCTACTTCCGGCGCCGACAGAGATGGCTGCCTCGCTTCGCGTTCCTAGGAAACTATGCAGTTTTTTGTTTTTTTACGTGTTATTTCTTAAATTAGTACCCCAGGTCATCTTAGGTTTCATTACATACAGTCGAGAAGAACTACTGAATATAAGATCAGCGTCAACTCACCATCAGTACGACCAAGAATATGTTTTCCGCGACGCGGATCCTGTGTTCCTCCTTACAAACAGGTCAACGGAATTGATTCCATGCAGCGACCCCAAAAAAATCCGACTTCGTAAAAGAGGGAAATGTAGCGGTCTTCTGGTCAGACTCCGGACACGGGCACATCGCGCACTACTCCCTAGCATTCTTCTTGCCAATGTCCAGTCTCTTGACAACAAGGTTGATGAAATCCGAGCAAGGGTAGCATTCCAGAGGGACATCAGAGACTGTAACGTTCTCTGTTTCACGGAAACATGGCTCACTGGGAAGACGCTATCCGGGGCGGTGCAGCCAACGGGTTTCTCCACGCATTGCGCCGATAGAAACAAACATATTTCTGGTAAGAAGAGTGGCGGGGGCGTATGCCTCATGACTAACGAGACATGGTGTGATGAAAGAAACATACAGGAACTCAAATCCTTCTGTTCACCTGATTTAGAATTCCTCACAATCAAATGTAGACTGCATTATCTACCAAGAGAATTCTCTTCGATTATAATCACAGCCGTATATATCCCCCCCCAAGCAGACACATCGATGGCTCTGAACGAACTTTATTTAACTCTTTGCAAACTGGAAACCATTTATCCGGAGGCTGCATTCATTGTAGCTGGGGATTTTAACAAAGCTAATCTGAAAACAAGACTCCCTAAATTTTATCAGCATATCGATTGCGCAACCAGGGGTGGTAAAACCTTGGATCATTGTTACTCTAACTTCCGCGACGCATATAAGGCCCTGCCCCGCCCCCCTTTCGGAAAAGCTGACCACGACTCCATTTTGTTGATCCCTGCCTACAGACAGAAACTTAAACAAGAGGCTCCCACGCTGAGGTCTGTCCAACGCTGGTCCGACCAAGCTGACTCCACACTCCAAGACTGCTTCCATCACGTGGACTGGGACATGTTTCGTATTGCGTCAGATGGGAATATTGACGAATACGCTGATTCGGTGTGCGAGTTCATTAGAACGTGCGTTGAAGATGTCGTTCCCATAGCAACGATAAAAACATTCCCTAACCAGAAACCGTGGATTGATGGCAGCATTCGCGTGAAACTGAAAGCGCGAACCACTGTTTTTAATCAGGGCAAGGTGTCTGGTAACATGACCGAATACAAACAGTGCAGCTATTAAACAAGCTAAGCGTCAGTACAGAGACAAAGTAGAATCTCAATTCAACGGCTCAGACACAAGAGGCATGTGGCAGGGTCTACAGTCAATCACGGACTACAAGAAGAAACCCAGCCCAGTCACGGACCAGGATGTCTTGCTCCCAGGCAGACTAAATCACTTTTTTGCCCGCTTTGAGGACAATACAGTGCCACTGACACGGCCTGCAATGAAAACATGCGGTCTCTCCTTCACTGCAGCCGAGGTGAGTAAGACATTTAAACGTGTTAACCCTCGCAAGGCTGCAGGCCCAGACGGCATCCCCAGCCGCGCCCTCAGAGCATGCGCAGACCAGCTGGCCGGTGTGTTTACGGACATATCCAATCAATCCCTATACCAGTCTGCTGTTCCCACATGCTTCAAGAGGGCCACCATTGTTCCTGTTCCCAAGAAAGCTAAGGTAACTGAGCTAAACGACTACCGCCCGTAGCACTCACTTCCGTCATCATGAAGTGCTTTGAGAGACTAGTCAAGGACCATATCACCTCCACCCTACCTGACACCCTAGACCCACTCCAATTTGCTTACTGCCCAAATAGGTCCACAGACGATGCAATCTCAACCACACTGCACACTGCCCTAACCCACCTGGACAAGAGGAATACCTATGTGAGAATGCTGTTCATCGACTACAGCTCGGCATTCAACACCATAGTACCCTCCAAGCTCGTCATCAAGCTCGAGACCCTGGGTCTCGACCCCGCCCTGTGCAACTGGGTACTGGACTTCCTGACGGGCCGCCCCCAGGTGGTGAGGGTAGGCAACAACATCTCCTCCCCGCTGATCCTCAACACGGGGCCCCACAAGGGTGCGTTCTGAGCCCTCTCCTGTACTCCCTGTTCACCCACGACTGCGTGGCCACGCACGCCTCCAACTCAATCATCAAGTTTGCGGATGACACAACAGTGGTAGGCTTGATTACCAACAACGACGAGACGGCCTACAGGGAGGAGGTGAGGGCCCTCGGAGTGTGGTGTCAGGAAAATAACCTCACACTCAACGTCAACAAAACTAAGGAGATGATTGTGGACTTCAGGAAACAGCAGAGGGAACACCCCCTATCCACATCGATGGAACAGTAGTGGAGAGGGTAGCAAGTTTTAAGTTCCTCGGCATACACATCACAGACAAACTGAATTGGTCCACTCACACTGACAGCGTCGTGAAGAAGGCGCAGCAGCGCCTCTTCAACCTCAGGAGGCTGAAGAAATTCGGCTTGTCACCAAAAGCACTCACAAACTTCTACAGATGCACAATCGAGAGCATCCTGGCGGGCTGTATCACCGCCTGGTACGGCAACTGCTCCGCCCTCAACCGTAAGGCTCTCCAGAGGGTAGTGAGGTCTGCACAACGCATCACCGGGGGCAAACTACCTGCCCTCCAGGACACCTACACCACCCAATGTTACAGGAAGGCCATAAAGATCATCAAGGACATCAACCACCCGAGCCACTGCCTGTTCACCCCGCTATCATCCAGAAGGCGAGGTCAGTACAGGTGCATCAAAGCTGGGACCGAGAGACTGAAAAACAGCTTCTATCTCAAGGCCATCAGACTGTTAAACAGCCATCACTAACATTGATTGGCTGCTGCCAAAACACTGTCATTGACACTGACCCAACTCCAGCCACTTTAATAATGGGAATTGATGTGAAATGATGTAAATATATCACTAGCCACTTTAAACAATGCTACCTTATATAATGTTACTTACCCTACATTATTCATCTCATATGCATACGTATATACTGTACTCTATATCATTGACTGCATCCTTATGTAATACATGTATCACTAGCCACTTTAAATATGCCACTTTGTTTACTTTGTCTACATACTCATCTCATATGTATATACTGTACTCGATACCATCTACTGTATGCTGCCCTGTACCATCACTCATTCATATATCCTTATGTACATATTCTTTATCCCCTTACACTGTGTATAAGACAGTAGTTTTGGAATTGTTAGTTAGATTACTTGTTGGTTATCACTGCATTGTCGGAACTAGAAGCACAAGCATTTCGCTACACTCGCATTAACATCTGCTAACCATGTGTATGTGACAAATATAATTTGATTTGATTTGATTTGAAAGTACAATGTTTTTATGATCCAATACATAATATACATTTACCATAATTTGGTTGTAATCCAGAGAGGTTAGAAAAAGTATCTAGATCCTTTATGAGGCTGTGGAGGGATCCAAATAGTGGATTTAAAAGAAAGCATGAATCAGCGTACAATGACAACTTTTTTTTAAGCCCTTGATTTCTATCCCCTTAAGATTGTTGGATCTGATTTTAATAGCTAACCTTTCGATGACCATAATAAATAGATATGCCGATAGTGGACAACCTTGTTTTACTCGTCTTGACAGTCTAAATAATTTCAGAGAAGTAGCCATTATTTAATATTTTACCCCTAAGGTTACTGTACATAACTTTAACCTATTTTATAAGAGAAATATTCCAGGGATTTATATATAAATTCCAGTCGTACTTTATCAAAAGCCTTTTCAAAGTCAGCTATGAATACCAGGCCTGGTTTCCAAGATTTTTCATAGTGTTCTATTGTTTCCAGTACTTGTCTTATATTATCTCCAATGTATCGTCCCTGTAAAAAACCTGTCTGATTAGGGTGAACAATATCCGACAATACCTTTTTTATTCTATGCGCTAATTCTTACACTAAAGTGTAAGGGGCCTCCAAATTTTTAAGTGGACTGGATCTTTTTATTTACCACTTGGATCCTGTTTCAGAAATAATGAAAACACACCTTCTTGAGTATTATTTTTGTAGGAGTGGTTAAAACATGCTAATAACTGTCCTCTGAGTATATCAAAAAAATATTTGGTATACCTCCACTCGTATGCCATCCAACCCTGGAGTTTTCCCAGACTTAAAGGCTTTAATTGTGTCAAGAAGTTCCTCCTCTGTGATTTGGCCTTCACATGAGTCTTTCTGCACAGCTGTTAATTTTACATAATTAATAGGAAAAAAATCCTTACAGTTAACATCGGTTAGTGAAGATGGAGGAGACTGAAGTGAAAACGTGCTTAAAATTGATTCCTCTTTCAAAATACACTGCTCAAAAAAATAAAGGGAACACTAAAATTATTACATTTAAAAGTATTAAATACTTTTTTCTTTACATAGTTGAATGTGCTGACAACAAAATCACACAAATTATCAATGGAAATAAAATGTATCAACCCATGGAGGTCTGGATTTCGAGTCACACTCAAAATTAAAGTGGAAAACCACACTACAGGCTGATCCAACTTTGATGTAATGTCCTTAAAACAAGTCAAAATGAGACTCAGTAGTGTGTGTGGCCTCCACGTACCTGTATGATCTCCCTACAATGCCTGGGCATGCTCCTGATGAGGTGGCGGATGGTCTCCTGAGGGATCTCCTCCCAGACCCGGACTAAAGCATCCACCAACTCATGGACAGTCTGTGGTGCAATGTGGTGTTAGTGGATGGAGCGAGACATGATGTCCCAGATGTGCTCAATTGGATTCAGGTCTGGGGAACGGGCGGGCCAGTCCATAGCATCAATGCCTTCCTCTTGCAGGAACTGCTGACACACTCCAGTCACATGAAGTCTAGCATTGTCTTGCATTAGGAGGAACCCAGGGCCAACCACACCAGCATATGGTCTCACAAGGCGTCTGAGGATCTCATCTCTGTACCTAATGACAGTAAGGCTACCTCTGGCGAGCACATGGAGGGCTGTGCGGACCCACAAAGAAATGCCACCCCACACCATGACTGACCCACCGCCAAACCGGTCATGCTGGAGGATGTTGCAGGCAGCAGAACATTCTCCACGGCGTCTCCAGACTCTGTCATGTCTGTCACATGCTCAGTGTGAACCTGCTTTCATCTGTGAAGAGCACAGGGCTCCAGTGGCGAATTTGCCAATCTTGGTGTTCTCTGGCAAATGCCAAACGTCCTGCACGGTGTTGGGCTGTAAGCACAACCCCCACCTGTGGACGTCGGGCCTTCATACCACCCTCATGGAGTCTGTTTCTGACTGTTTGAGCAGACACATGCACATTTGTGGCCTGCTGGAGGTCATTTTGCAGGGCTCTGGCAGTGCTCCTCCTTGCACAAAGGCGGAGGTAGCGGTCCTGCTGCTGGGATGTTGCCCTCCTACGGCCTCCTCCACGTCTCCTGATGTACTGGCCTGTCTCCTGGTAGTGCCTCCATGCTCTGGACACTACGCTGACAGACACAGCAAACCTTCTTGCCACAGCTCGCATTGATGTCCCATCCTGGATGAGCTGCACAACCTGAGCCACTTGTGTGGGTTGTAGACACTATCTCATGCTTTCACTAGAGTGAAAGCACCGCCAGCATTCAAAAGTGACCAAAACATCAGCCAGGAAGCATAGGAACTGAGAAGTGGTCTGTGGTTACCACCTGCAGAACCACTCCTTTATTGGGGGTGTCTTGCTAGTTGCCTATAATTTCCACCTGTTGTCTATTCCATTTGCACAACAGCAGGTGAAATTTATTGTCAATCAGTGTTGCTTCCTAAGTGGACAGTTTGATTTCACAGAAGTGTGATTGACTTGGAGTTACATTGTGTTGTTTAAGTGTTCCCTTTATTTTTTTGAGCAGTGTATCTTTTGAATCATGGGTGACTCCATCATTTTTCAGAAGTTTCAGTAAAATATTTTTGGTAGCATTTTATTTTTCCCCGTGTTCCATCCAGTTTGCTTTATTTTTTATAATATATTACACTTGATCTTTCATGAATAAGTTTCTCCATTTATTTTGGTTTTTCCTCTAACTTGTTGTGTGCCTCTGGTACAGTTTTTATTCTATCTACTATTAGTCCTATTTATTGTCATTTTTTTTAATTTCAAACAGGCTTCAGCATCTACCTCGCTCACGAGTTCTTTGATGCCTTACCCATCCACAAATTCCAGGTACATTTACTTCACCAGCTGTTTTGATGATACAGATAGATCTTGATAGCAGATCACAAAGAATTAAGTTATTGTAATTATCATTTGATCCATTGCATTGTGTTGTGCATTGATTGTGATGTGGGCCCAGGGAACAGAGAAGGGCTGGAGGGAGGTGATGGTGGATATTGACCCAGATGAGCCAGGAAAGCTGAGGCTTGTCATAGTGCCAGCTCCCACTCTGGCCTCTACTCAACTCATACAGGTGAGTGCTGCATGTTGATGCTTAACCATCTTTAAAAACAAAGAAAAAAAATCTTATCACGTTTAGTTTGTATGTATGGATCAGTTGAAAGATTCAAATAAAAATGATTGTAAGCATTTTATCGGACTCATCAAAATGTATCTATCGCTGATGTTCAATGTGAATGGATGTCTCCTAGATTGAAAACAGTTATATCTTTGCTGAAGCCTACATTGACACAAACACAGTCAAATTGCTCGACAAACTCCTTTTTCCTTAAAAGTTTGAACATCTGTGCAGCATCTGGTTTTTATTACCAGTGTTTCTGCAGTATATACAGTACCAACCTATTTGATCTGGCCTCACTGGAAGAGTGCAGGGGCTTTGAACAGCCTGCCAAAGCCTTACATCATGAGTGAACTTGGGTGAAACCCCCTTACTGGTTTTAAATCCTGGCTAATGGCTGCTGCCCCTGCCTGACTGTCTGTGTATCCCGGGTTCCACATACTGTAGTAGAGTTTGTTAACTGTTCTCTCTGCGCTCGCCAGTTAAAAGCCCTACATAATCTTATCTGTTGCTCTGTCATCTCTGTGGTCTAATGGGGTTTTCAATTACAAGTAGACAGGCCTATAGGTTTTAATACTCCACTTTAGTCTATTTTTTCCTCATAGATGTCCCAACATGTGTTACCTGATAGTCTAGGGGTATTTCCCAAATTGCACCCCATTCCCTTTATAGTGCACTACTTTTGACCGGGCCCAATGGGGCTCTGATCAAAAGTAATGCACTATAGAGGGAATAGGGTGCCATTTGGGATCTATCCTAACCCACCAAAGCTAACCCCTCCTGGTTTTGTGATGCCTTGGGGCTTAGAGCCAGTGCTGCGAAGTGGAGATGAATTGGAAGCAAAGTCATGTATGATTGCTGATGTGTGTGCTCAGGCCCCTGCTTCACCCATACAGGTAAGCAGAGACGCTCTTGTTTTTGTTCTGAAACCCCTTACCTCCTAGGCAGATGAAAAGAGACGGCACGTGGAGGTCTGCCCGGAGGGAGGGGTCATCGTCCAGCGCCTAGCCAATCGGATCACCGAGGATGGGGGTGCTGCACTGATTGCTGACTATGGGCACGACGGGACCAAGATGGACACGTTCAGAGTGAGTGTCATCATGTCTCCAACGTGGCCCGTTTATCAGCTGGTTTTAATACGGTCTGTGTGTGTGTGTGGTAAAGTGATTAGCCGAGTGAGCCTCAGCTACAAGGAAACAGATGCAGGAAGTCGACATGCCTCTCTTGCCCTTTGCTGGTGGCACACGGAAATCAGGGTCAACTACCCTCCAGTTCTGTTCCTGGGGCTACACCCTAACCCAGCCCCATCTGGCCCCTATTAAGAGGGGTGGGTTCTCCCTGCCTGGCTCCCAGGCTTTGGGACTCACTGATGTGTGTGATGAAAAGGGGGGTCAAGCAAGCGACCCCCTCCTTCAAAAGACAGGGAATCACAGAACTCCATCTGTTAAAGAACTACCCATCCCGGATCCGGTATATTTGCCATCAGCAACGCTGAATAGCATAGCGCAACATTCAAAAAAAAATTATAGAAAATATTCATATTCATGAAATCACAAGTGAAATATAGCGAAACACAGCTTAGCCTTTTGTTAATCACCCTGTCGTCTCAGATTTTGAAATTATGCTTTACAGCGAAAGCAATACAAGCGTTTGTGTAAGTTTATCTATAGCCTAGCATAGCATTATGTACACTTAGCATCAGGAAGTTTGGTCACGAAAATCAGAAAAGCAATCAAATTAACCGTTTACCTTTGATCTTCGGATGTTTTCACTCACGAGACTCCCAGTTAGACAGCAAATGTTCCTTTTGTTCCATAAAGATATCTTTTATATCCAAATACCTCCGTTAGTTTGGTGTGTTATGCCCAGGAATCCACCGGAAATAGCGGTCACGACAACACAGACAAAAATTCCAAATTATATCAAAAATGTCGACAGAAACATGGCAAACGTTTTTTATAATCAATCCTCAAGGTGTTTTTCAAATATCTATTCGATAATATATCAACCGGGACAGTTGGCTTTTCACTAGGACCGGGGGAAACAATGGCCGACTCTCGCTTTTGCGCAAAAATCACTCTGAGAGCCCCCACCTGACCACTTACGTAATGTGGTCGTTCACGCTCATTCTTCAAAATAAAGGCTTGAAACTATGTCTAAAAAATGTAGACACCTTAGGGAAGCCATAGAAAAAAGGAATCTCATTGATATCCCTTTCAATGGTCAATAGTGATGCATAGGAACACAGAGCTTTCAAAATAAGAGTCACTTCCTGATTGGATTTTTCTCAGGCTTTCGCCTGCAATATCAGTTCTGTAATACTCACAGACGATATTTTTACAGTTTTAGAAACTTTAGAGTGTTTTCTATCATAATCTGTCAATTATATGCATATTCTAGTATCTGGTCCTGAGACATAGGCCGTTTACTTTGGGAACGTTATTTTTACAAAAATAGAAATAGTGCCCCCTAGCTTCAAGAGGTTAACAAGGCAGCCATGTTTCAGGCAGGCTCACATTTATGTAACTAGATAAAAATGTTATCAATCGTTGCTCATGAGAGGAGAGACCTGATTTGGTATAAAAAAGGAAATTATTTCAGATCAATGTAATTTTTTAACAAATGAATTAAATCAAATGAAAATGTAACGATACACATATAATGAACTGTAGTAGTTTGCAGTAGTCATGTCTACCATTTCTGTCATAACATCAAAACACCACCTGTCCCCCACCCCCAGGGTTTTAAAGGTCATAAGCTCCATGATGTCCTAGCCTCGCCCGGCTCTGCTGACCTGACTGCTGATGTGGACTACAGTTACCTGAGGAGGATGGCTGGAGCTACGGTGGCCTGCATGGGCCCTGTCTCTCAGAAAGACTTCCTGAAAAATATGGGAATCGATACACGCTTACAGGTGAGTAGGAACCCTGTGTGCACACTTCCCTGTTCCACTTCTTTGTACATGGGGCTAAGGTGACCACTATATAAACAATCATAACAATCCGCTTGCATCTGTATCAGTTTCTGTCAAAGCATTAAGTTAAGTGGAAGCTCATGGTTTTCAACTGCCAATCGGGGCTTTCAAGATAACTTGGTATTTTACTTTTACTTTGCCCTCCACTCAATTATCTTTGTCTAATTGCAATGTTGTGTCTTCAGGTGCTGCTGAGGAACTGTGCAGACCCGTCCACAAGGGCCCAGTTGATCCAGGGCTATGACATGCTGACCAACCCCCTGAAGATGGGCGAGAGGTTCCAGTTCTTCACCATGCTCAACCATAGTCGGCTCACCAGGCCCGAGTCTGAGCAGTCCAAGGGGGGGAAGAAGATGGCCCCAGTGCCCAAGAAGGGCCCAGCGCCCCTGCCTGTGGCTGGCTTCAGTGAGCTTGGCCTTTCGTAAAGAACAGACATAGAGACTCACCACGGGTTCTTCTGCACTTCAGAGGCTGTGTATCAACTCACTTAAAAGTTGCACTATACCTTGATTACACATTTATAATTTAGCAGACATTCTTATCCAGAGCAACTTAGAATAGTGAGTTCATACATTTTCATACTTTTTTCCTTACTAGTCCCCAGTGGGAATCGAACCCACAAACCTGGCATTTCAAGCGCCATGCTCTACCATCTGAGCCACACAGGATTATATACACAAGATTTTTGGTTTGAAAAGTTTAACTGAAGTGCTGATAAAATCCTAAGAATTATGTACCTTGCCTCACTGAGGGAAGATGGTGGTTGCCATATTTCTCTATCATCTACATGTTCATTAGACCAACATACCTTGCCTCACTGAGGGAGTGGTAGACAATGTAACTTTGATCAGTCAGAAGAACGTCACTCTAGGTCACAGTGTCTGAAGCTATAGGAAACCATTCATGGCCCTTGGCCATGTGGTGCCTGGCTGTCTCCACATCTTGAAGCAATCTGGTGAACGTGGAGTTAGTAGATAGCGTATGCATCCCAGATGACAGCCTATTACCTATATAGTGCACTACTTTTGAACAGAGCCCTATGGGCTCGGGTCAAAAGTTGTGCACTACATAGGCAATAGGGTGTCATTTGGGACACAGTCAGCCACTCACAGCATGCTGTGTTTTGCTCTGACAGGCTCTCCCTCACTGCACCAGTAGCAATTAAAGGATACTATTACACAGGCCGATTACCGTAGCCATAATAACCAGCCCAAAAAAACTGAGCGACCCTAACATAAAGCTATCATATTAAAGACTTAATGAGTCATATCATATTAAAGACTGAATGATTAAAAGTCATTACAAAACATTTTCCGGTGTATATTATCGTTCTCTTTGTCTTGGAACCACATTTTCATACGATTAAGACTGAACATATTCTGGTATTAATCCAGTGTATCAGCATATTTACATTTTGAAAGAAATCTTAGAAGATTTCTTAGAAAGGCAACAGAAATCTTTTCCTGCTCAAACTTGTAGAGCGATAGGAAGCATTTTCTGGGGCCATCTACAGGCCTCAACATATGGTGCTATCGTTACACAGCAGTAGTTAACCATTTATTTTCTTCCCCAGCCACAAACAACTCTGTTCATCTAACATATGGCACAATGAAATGTGGCAGGCTACACTGGCACTGTGACAGTTGGATTTAACTACACAGATTAGCGACATAAAGAGAGCTCTTTACCCCAGTTCTTCTGACTCTGTTGGTTGTCTCCCAAATGGTACCCTATTCCCCATATAGGGCACTGATTAAAAGTTGTGCACTACATTGGGAATAGGGTCCCATTAGGGATGCAGGCGTCCCATAGTTTCCTCAGTCCCTCGACCAATTAAATGATCAAGAATACTTGCTCGTTTAAAACATTTCACTAAAATAGGATGCATTTGTGTGTTATGTTGTATGGCCTATCTTACGCAGATAATGATTCACTGTGAGTTCTCTTACATAAAGGTAGAATATGTTCCTTTGTCTGGAACACCGCAATATAATCTGATAAATAAAACCAAGGGGACACGAGCTGCAAATGAAATAAGTAGTAAATTCTCTACGGTACTGTCCGAGGCATTTATTTATTATTAGATATGTGAATATTGGAATATAGAAAACATTGACATCTGCCAATCCAGTGGCAGCACAGACTAAATGAATCTCAGGTTGAAATCATCACCCTTCTACGTGTGCTTTGTACTGAACATACAGCATGGAAAACATCATACCACAACATTGTTTCACAATCCAAAGGGGTGGATTGAGACTGAAAATAGACTAATACCAAAATAGGGAGTGTGAAGAAAACATACTGGAATTTCAATTGAGTCATTTGGTGTTTAAACATAAAACAACAATCATCATTTTTGTCCCTGCACACAACATTTAAATCATTTGATACTATAAATTAAATGAATGCATTCATTGTATTCTGTATTGTCATTAATATGTAACTGGGTTAGTATCCTGCATATGACTGCACTTGGTTCCATTGGTGTCAGCTAGTGGTGTCAAACGTTCTATTTGATTTAAAATGTGTTTGTATGTCAACCGCTATTAGCATGGACAAGCTGTGAGGTCATCATTCAAACGGACGTGCCCATGTTTTGGGATGGGAGAAACGCCAAACAAAGCCAAAATGTGACACACACACAAATTATGGATTTCTGTCTTCAACCAACATGTTGGCTTGTTTGACATAGTACAGAGTACTCAGTCCATTTATCTGCTGTTGGCTTGTTTGACATATTACAGAGTACTCAGTCCATTTATCTGCTGTTGGCTTGTTTGACATAGTGCAGAGTACTCAGTCCATTTATCTGCTGTTGGCTTGTTTGACATAGTACAGAGTACTCAGTCCATTTATCTGCTGTTGGCTTGTTTGACATAGTACAGAGTACTCAGTCCATTTATCTGCTGTTGGCTTGTTTGACATAGTACAGAGTACTCAGTCCATTTATCTGTTGTTGGCTTGTTTGACATCGTACAGAGTACTAAGTCCATTTATCTGCTGTTGGCTTGTTTGACATAGTACAGAGTACTCAGTCCATTTATCTGCTGTTGGCTTGTTTGACATAGTACAGAGTACTAAGTCCATTTATCTGCTGTTGGCTTGTTTGACATAGTACAGAGTACTCAGTCCATTTATCTGCTGTTGGCTTGTTTGACATAGTACAGAGTACTCAGTCCATTTATCTGCTGTTGGCTTGTTTGACATAGTACAGAGTACTCAGTCCATTTATCTGCTGTTGGCTTGTTTGACATAGTACAGAGTACTCAGTCCATTTATCTGTTGTTGGCTTGTTTGACATAGTACAGAGTACTCAGTCCATTTATCTGCTGTTGGCTTGTTTGACATATTACAGAGTACTCAGTCCATTTATCTGCTGTTGGCTTGTTTGACATAGTACAGAGTACTCAGTCCATTTATCTGTTGTTGGCTTGTTTGACATAGTACAGAGGACTCAGTCCATTTATCTGTTGTTGGCTTGTTTGACATAGTGCAGAGTACTAAGTCCATTTATCTGCTGTTGGCTTGTTTGACATAGTACAGAGTACTCAGTCCATTTATCTGTTGTTGGCTTGTTTGACATATTACAGAGGACTCAGTCCATTTATCTGCTGTTGGCTTGTTTGACATATTACAGAGTACTCAGTCCATTTATCTGTTGTTGTCTTGTTTGACATAGTGCAGAGTACTAAGTCCATTTATCTGCTGTTGGCATGTTTGACATAGTACAGAGTACTCAGTCCATTTATCTGCTGTTGGCTTGTTTGACACAGTACAGAGTACTCAGTCCATTTATCTGCTGTTGGCTTGTTTGACATATTACATGTTGGCTTGTTTGACATAGTACAGAGTACTCAGTCCATTTATCTGTTGTTGGCTTGTTTGACATATTACAGAGTACTCAGTCCATTTATCTGCTGTTGGCTTGTTTGACATAGTACAGAGTACTCAGTCCATTTATCTGCTGTTGGCTTGTTTGACATAGTACAGAGTACTCAGTCCATTTATCTGCTGTTGGCTTGTTTGACATATTACAGAGTACTCAGTCCATTTATCTGTTGTTGGCTTGTTTGACATAGTACAGAGTACTCAGTCCATTTATCTGTTGTTGGCTTGTTTGACATATTACAGAGTACTCAGTCCATTTATCTGCTGTTGGCTTGTTTGACATAGTACAGAGTACTCAGTCCATTTATCTGCTGTTGGCTTGTTTGACATATTACATGTTGGCTTGTTTGACATAGTACAGAGTACTCAGTCCATTTATCTGCTGTTGGCTTGTTTGACATAGTACAGAGTACTCAGTCCATTTATCTGCTGTTGGCTTGTTTGACATATTACAGAGTACTCAGTCCATTTATCTGTTGTTGGCTTGTTTGACATAGTACAGAGTACTCAGTCCATTTATCTGTTGTTGGCTTGTTTGACATATTACAGAGTACTCAGTCCATTTATCTGCTGTTGGCTTGTTTGACATATTACAGAGTACTCGGTCCATTTATCTGCTGTTGGCTTGTTTGACATAGTACAGAGTACTCAGTCCATTTATCTGCTGTTGGCTTGTTTGACATATTACATGTTGGCTTGTTTGACATATTACAGAGTACTCAGTCCATTTATCTGCTGTTGGCTTGTTTGACATAGTAAAGAGTACTCAGTCCATTTATCTGCTGTTGGCTTGTTTGACATAGTACAGAGTACTCAGTCCATTTATCTGCTGTTGGCTTGTTTGACATAGTACAGAGTACTCAGTCCATTTATCTGCTGTTGGCTTGTTTGACATAGTACAGAGTACTCAGTCCATTTATCTGCTGTTGGCTTGTTTGACATAGTACAGAGTACTCAGTCCATTTATCTGCTGTTGGCTTGTTTGACATAGTACAGAGTACTCAGTCCATTTATCTGCTGTTGGCTTGTTTGACATAGTACAGAGTACTCAGTCCATTTATCTGCTGTTGGCTTGTTTGACATAGTACAGAGTACTCAGTCCATTTATCTGCTATTGGCTTGTTTGACATAGTACAGAGTACTCAGTCCATTTATCTGCTGTTGGCTTGTTTGACATATTACATGTTGGCTTGTTTGACATATTACAGAGTACTCAGTCCATTTATCTGCTGTTGGCTTGTTTGACATAGTACAGAGTACTCAGTCCATTTATCTGCTGTTGGCTTGTTTGACATAGTACAGAGTACTCAGTCCATTTATCTGCTATTGGCTTGTTTGACATAGTACAGAGTACTCAGTCCATTTATCTGCTGTTGGCTTGTTTGACATAGTACAGAGTACTCAGTCCATTTATCTGCTGTTGGCTTGTTTGACATAGTACAGAGTACTCAGTCCATTTATCTGCTATTGGCTTGTTTGTCATAGTACAGAGTACTCAGTCCATTTATCTGCTGTTGGCTTGTTTGACATATTACATGTTGGCTTGTTTGACATATTACAGAGTACTCAGTCCATGTATCTGCTGTTGGCTTGTTTGACATATTACAGAGTACTCAGTCCATTTATCTGCTGTTGGCTTGTTTGACATATTACAGAGTACTCAGTCCATTTATCTGCTGTTGGCTTGTTTGACATATTACAGAGTACTCAGTCCATTTATCTGTTGTTGGCTTGTTTGACATATTACAGAGTACTCAGTCCATTTATCTGCTATTGGCTTGTTTGACATAGTACAGAGTACTCAGTCCATTTATCTGTTGTTGGCTTGTTTGACATATTACAGAGTACTCAGTCCATTTATCTGTTGTTGGCTTGTTTGACATATTACAGAGGACTCAGTCCATTTATCTGTTGTTGGCTTGTTTGACATATTACAGAGTACTCAGTCCATTTATCTGTTGTTGGCTTGTTTGACATATTACAGAGTACTCAGTCCATTTATCTGCTATTGGCTTGTTTGACATAGTACAGAGTACTCAGTCCATGTATCTGTTGTTGGCTTGTTTGACATATTACAGAGTACTCAGTCCATTTATCTGTTGTTGGCTTGTTTGACATATTACAGAGGACTCAGTCCATTTATCTGCTGTTGGCTTGTTTGACATATTACAGAGTACTCAGTCCATTTATCTGCTGTTGGCTTGTTTGACATATTACAGAGTACTCAGTCCATTTATCTGTTGTTGGCTTGTTTGACATAGTACAGAGTACTCAGTCCATTTATCTGCTGTTGGCTTGTTTGACATGGTACAGAGTACTCAGTCCATTTATCTGCTGTTGGCTTGTTTGACATATTACAGAGTACTCAGTCCATTTATCTGTTGTTGGCTTGTTTGACATAGTACAGAGTACTCAGTCCATTTATCTGCTGTTGGCTTGTTTGACATATTACATGTTGGCTTGTTTGACATATTACAGAGTACTCAGTCCATTTATCTGTTGTTGGCTTGTTTGACATAGTACAGAGTACTCAGTCCATTTATCTGCTGTTGGCTTGTTTGACATAGTACAGAGTACTCAGTCCATTTATCTGCTGTTGGCTTGTTTGACATATTACATGTTGGCTTGTTTGACATATTACATGTTGGCTTGTTTGACATAGTACAGAGTACTCAGTCCATTTATCTGTTGTTGGCTTGTTTGACATGGTACAGAGTACTCAGTCCATTTATCTGCTGTTGGCTTGTTTGACATATTACAGAGTACTCAGTCCATGTATCTGCTGTTGGCTTGTTTGACATATTACAGAGTACTCAGTCCATTTATCTGCTGTTGGCTTGTTTGACATATTACAGAGTACTCAGTCCATTTATCTGCTGTTGGCTTGTTTGACATATTACAGAGTACTCAGTCCATTTATCTGTTGTTGGCTTGTTTGACATATTACAGAGTACTCAGTCCATTTATCTGCTATTGGCTTGTTTGACATAGTACAGAGTACTCAGTCCATTTATCTGTTGTTGGCTTGTTTGACATATTACAGAGTACTCAGTCCATTTATCTGTTGTTGGCTTGTTTGACATATTACAGAGGACTCAGTCCATTTATCTGTTGTTGGCTTGTTTGACATATTACAGAGTACTCAGTCCATTTATCTGCTATTGGCTTGTTTGACATAGTACAGAGTACTCAGTCCATTTATCTGTTGTTGGCTTGTTTGACATATTACAGAGTACTCAGTCCATGTATCTGTTGTTGGCTTGTTTGACATATTACAGAGTACTCAGTTCATTTATCTGCTGTTGGCTTGTTTGACATATTACAGAGTACTCAGTCCATTTATCTGTTGTTGGCTTGTTTGACATAGTACAGAGTACTCAGTCCATTTATCTGCTGTTGGCTTGTTTGACATGGTACAGAGTACTCAGTCCATTTATCTGCTGTTGGCTTGTTTGACATATTACAGAGTACTCAGTCCATTTATCTGTTGTTGGCTTGTTTGACATAGTACAGAGTACTCAGTCCATTTATCTGCTGTTGGCTTGTTTGACATATTACATGTTGGCTTGTTTGACATATTACAGAGTACTCAGTCCATTTATCTGTTGTTGGCTTGTTTGACATAGTACAGAGTACTCAGTCCATTTATCTGCTGTTGGCTTGTTTGACATAGTACAGAGTACTCAGTCCATTTATCTGCTGTTGGCTTGTTTGACATATTACATGTTGGCTTGTTTGACATATTACATGTTGGCTTGTTTGACATAGTACAGAGTACTCAGTCCATTTATCTGTTGTTGGCTTGTTTGACATGGTACAGAGTACTCAGTCCATTTATCTGCTGTTGGCTTGTTTGACATGGTACAGAGTACTCAGTCCATTTATCTGCTGTTGGCTTGTTTGACATAGTACAGAGTACTCAGTCCATTTATCTGCTGTTGGCTTGTTTGACATATTACAGAGTACTCAGTCCATTTATCTGTTGTTGGCTTGTTTGACATAGTACAGAGTACTCAGTCCATTTATCTGTTGTTGGCTTGTTTGACATAGTACAGAGTACTCAGTCCATTTATCTGTTGTTGGCTTGTTTGACATAGTACAGAGTACTCAGTCCATTTATCTGCTGTTGGCTTGTTTGACATATTACATGTTGGCTTGTTTGACATATTACATGTTGGCTTGTTTGACATAGTACAGAGTACTCAGTCCATTTATCTGTTGTTGGCTTGTTTGACATGGTACAGAGTACTCAGTCCATTTATCTGCTGTTGGCTTGTTTGACATGGTACAGAGTACTCAGTCCATTTATCTGCTGTTGGCCTGTTTGACATAGTACAGAGTACTCAGTCCATTTATCTGCTGTTGGCTTGTTTGACATATTACAGAGTACTCAGTCCATTTATCTGCTGTTGGCTTGTTTGACATAGTACAGAGTACTCAGTCCATTTATCTGCTGTTGGCTTGTTTGACATAGTACAGAGTACTCAGTCCATTTATCTGCTGTTGGCTTGTTTGACATAGTACAGAGTACTCAGTCCATTTATCTGCTGTTGGCTTGTTTGACATAGTACAGAGTACTCAGTCCATTTATCTGCTGTTGGCTTGTTTGACATAGTACAGAGTACTCAGTCCATTTATCTGCTGTTGGCTTGTTTGACATAGTACAGAGTACTCAGTCCATTTATCTGTTGTTGGCTTGTTTGACATAGTACAGAGTACTCAGTCCATTTATCTGCTGTTGGCTTGTTTGACATAGTACAGAGTACTCAGTCCATTTATCTGCTGTTGGCTTGTTTGACATAGTACAGAGTACTCAGTCCATTTATCTGCTGTTGGCTTGTTTGACATATTACAGAGGACTCAGTCCATTTATCTGTTGTTGGCTTGTTTGACATATTACAGAGTACTCAGTCCATTTATCTGTTGTTGGCTTGTTTGACATATTACAGAGTACTCAGTCCATTTATCTGCTATTGGCTTGTTTGACATAGTACAGAGTACTCAGTCCATGTATCTGTTGTTGGCTTGTTTGACATATTACAGAGTACTCAGTCCATTTATCTGTTGTTGGCTTGTTTGACATATTACAGAGGACTCAGTCCATTTATCTGCTGTTGGCTTGTTTGACATATTACAGAGTACTCAGTCCATTTATCTGCTGTTGGCTTGTTTGACATATTACAGAGTACTCAGTCCATTTATCTGTTGTTGGCTTGTTTGACATAGTACAGAGTACTCAGTCCATTTATCTGCTGTTGGCTTGTTTGACATGGTACAGAGTACTCAGTCCATTTATCTGCTGTTGGCTTGTTTGACATATTACAGAGTACTCAGTCCATTTATCTGTTGTTGGCTTGTTTGACATAGTACAGAGTACTCAGTCCATTTATCTGCTGTTGGCTTGTTTGACATATTACATGTTGGCTTGTTTGACATATTACAGAGTACTCAGTCCATTTATCTGTTGTTGGCTTGTTTGACATAGTACAGAGTACTCAGTCCATTTATCTGCTGTTGGCTTGTTTGACATAGTACAGAGTACTCAGTCCATTTATCTGCTGTTGGCTTGTTTGACATATTACATGTTGGCTTGTTTGACATATTACATGTTGGCTTGTTTGACATAGTACAGAGTACTCAGTCCATTTATCTGTTGTTGGCTTGTTTGACATGGTACAGAGTACTCAGTCCATTTATCTGCTGTTGGCTTGTTTGACATATTACAGAGTACTCAGTCCATGTATCTGCTGTTGGCTTGTTTGACATATTACAGAGTACTCAGTCCATTTATCTGCTGTTGGCTTGTTTGACATATTACAGAGTACTCAGTCCATTTATCTGCTGTTGGCTTGTTTGACATATTACAGAGTACTCAGTCCATTTATCTGTTGTTGGCTTGTTTGACATATTACAGAGTACTCAGTCCATTTATCTGCTATTGGCTTGTTTGACATAGTACAGAGTACTCAGTCCATTTATCTGTTGTTGGCTTGTTTGACATATTACAGAGTACTCAGTCCATTTATCTGTTGTTGGCTTGTTTGACATATTACAGAGGACTCAGTCCATTTATCTGTTGTTGGCTTGTTTGACATATTACAGAGTACTCAGTCCATTTATCTGCTATTGGCTTGTTTGACATAGTACAGAGTACTCAGTCCATTTATCTGTTGTTGGCTTGTTTGACATATTACAGAGTACTCAGTCCATGTATCTGTTGTTGGCTTGTTTGACATATTACAGAGTACTCAGTTCATTTATCTGCTGTTGGCTTGTTTGACATATTACAGAGTACTCAGTCCATTTATCTGTTGTTGGCTTGTTTGACATAGTACAGAGTACTCAGTCCATTTATCTGCTGTTGGCTTGTTTGACATGGTACAGAGTACTCAGTCCATTTATCTGCTGTTGGCTTGTTTGACATATTACAGAGTACTCAGTCCATTTATCTGTTGTTGGCTTGTTTGACATAGTACAGAGTACTCAGTCCATTTATCTGCTGTTGGCTTGTTTGACATATTACATGTTGGCTTGTTTGACATATTACAGAGTACTCAGTCCATTTATCTGTTGTTGGCTTGTTTGACATAGTACAGAGTACTCAGTCCATTTATCTGCTGTTGGCTTGTTTGACATAGTACAGAGTACTCAGTCCATTTATCTGCTGTTGGCTTGTTTGACATATTACATGTTGGCTTGTTTGACATATTACATGTTGGCTTGTTTGACATAGTACAGAGTACTCAGTCCATTTATCTGTTGTTGGCTTGTTTGACATGGTACAGAGTACTCAGTCCATTTATCTGCTGTTGGCTTGTTTGACATGGTACAGAGTACTCAGTCCATTTATCTGCTGTTGGCTTGTTTGACATAGTACAGAGTACTCAGTCCATTTATCTGCTGTTGGCTTGTTTGACATATTACAGAGTACTCAGTCCATTTATCTGTTGTTGGCTTGTTTGACATAGTACAGAGTACTCAGTCCATTTATCTGTTGTTGGCTTGTTTGACATAGTACAGAGTACTCAGTCCATTTATCTGTTGTTGGCTTGTTTGACATAGTACAGAGTACTCAGTCCATTTATCTGCTGTTGGCTTGTTTGACATATTACATGTTGGCTTGTTTGACATATTACATGTTGGCTTGTTTGACATAGTACAGAGTACTCAGTCCATTTATCTGTTGTTGGCTTGTTTGACATGGTACAGAGTACTCAGTCCATTTATCTGCTGTTGGCTTGTTTGACATGGTACAGAGTACTCAGTCCATTTATCTGCTGTTGGCCTGTTTGACATAGTACAGAGTACTCAGTCCATTTATCTGCTGTTGGCTTGTTTGACATATTACAGAGTACTCAGTCCATTTATCTGCTGTTGGCTTGTTTGACATAGTACAGAGTACTCAGTCCATTTATCTGCTGTTGGCTTGTTTGACATAGTACAGAGTACTCAGTCCATTTATCTGCTGTTGGCTTGTTTGACATAGTACAGAGTACTCAGTCCATTTATCTGCTGTTGGCTTGTTTGACATAGTACAGAGTACTCAGTCCATTTATCTGCTGTTGGCTTGTTTGACATAGTACAGAGTACTCAGTCCATTTATCTGCTGTTGGCTTGTTTGACATAGTACAGAGTACTCAGTCCATTTATCTGTTGTTGGCTTGTTTGACATAGTACAGAGTACTCAGTCCATTTATCTGCTGTTGGCTTGTTTGACATAGTACAGAGTACTCAGTCCATTTATCTGCTGTTGGCTTGTTTGACATAGTACAGAGTACTCAGTCCATTTATCTGCTGTTGGCTTGTTTGACATAGTACAGAGTACTCAGTCCATTTATCTGCTGCAGTCTTTTTATCCTACCATGCTTTTTGTCACTTTGTCACTGATCAGACTTTGTCAGCATCCCAAATGGCACCCTATCCCCTATATAGTGCACGGGTTTTGACCACAGCTTAAGTCAGAAGTAGTGCTCTATATAAGGAATAGGGTGCCATTTGGGATAAAATCCTTTGTGAATCTGCCTTGGCCTTGCAGCTCCCTCACTGGGGTACAGCAGCAGGTCTGGCGTTGAGTGGGAATCCACTCAATCATCCGTACAAACACAACACATGTAATGAAATGAAATGAGAAGGAAAATAAATAAGGCAGAGCCCCGAGGTCGTCACATCAGTTCTTGAATTAAAAAAAAACATTTCTCAACTATCTTTACTTCATTGGAGAGAAAAAAACACATTTGTAAGCTATGGCTGAGAGCAGAGAATTAACATCTACAATTATCTAGGCTTGGTCCTATCAATGTTTTTGTGACACTTAGCACTCTACTCCATTCAATTGACATCCAGAATTTGATACAAAAATAAAGGTAGAATCTTAAAAAATGTAATTATTTCTATGGGAAGATTTCTCAGGCTTTGGATAGACCGGTATTATTTTTGCTGGGGGTTTTTCTCAGGTATTTTTCTAAGGGGGGTTAAGACCGTGTGTAGCAGCTGCTGATTGGTTCACAACTTCATTCAAAGCATCCAATAAGGGAGCCAGAGATTACAGGTGTTAACAAATAGTGCAAAAAACATCCTATCGAATAAGCAAAATATATTCAATATATATTCAAAACATCAGCATATTTTGTATGTTTTCGAGTTCAACAGCCTTACATGAAACCATTGGAAATAAATGTTTTCAAAAAATAGCACTCATGGTAAATTAACAAATCAATGTAGTCGTGAGATTTCAAATACACATGATACACTAACAACATTAGAAAAATATGCTATAGAAGCCGAAAAGCTGAAATGTCTCTTGGATTTGGTCCAAACCATCTTTTACTGTAGCCATTTTTCTGGGTTGAATGGCAGTGCAAATGTTTATTACTGTTGCTGAGGGAGTCCCCAACTAACCAACCACTTAGGGTTCGTCTTTCAGGCTCAAGAGACAGACTGTATGTCAGAGGTATTCAACAATTCAACCCTACGACGTCTGGAGCCTGATGGTTTTCTGTTCTACCTGATAATTAATTGCACCCACCTGGTGTCCCAGGTCTAAATCAGTCCTTGATTAGAGGGAAAGAATGAAAAAATGCAGTGGAAATGGCATCTAGGTCCAGAGTTGAATATGAGGTCTGTATATTATGGCTTGTAGAGACAGTCAGTGGAGAGAGAATCCACATACGTAAGGTCTCTGGAATGTGATGAAAACCAAACAACCTGAAGATACTCGATCTCGATCGTCGCTCCTTTCCTCACAACACCACGAATGTGTTCCCATGCTACTGTACCACCATACAGCTGCTTGTCCACTGCAGCGCCTCCTGTCTGTTCCATGTGGTAATGCACAATGACACCTTTATGCACAAACATATAGGGTACATGCATCTCCCCCTGTTTAAGCTTACAGTCTTCGCCAGCAGTAGCAGGTTCCAGGGACCCAAGCACTAGCTATGGGTCTCCGAGTCTCAGGATGTCCTGTGAACTCCTGAAACGTGCAGCCTGCAGGTAGTCCTCCCAGCCACTAGGGGTCCTCTTCCATGTCGTCCAGGTTGGGCGCCATGATGAAGTGCTTGGGATAATGCAGGTTCCGCTCGTCGGCGTGCTCCTCCCAGCGGGCGTCGTCGCTCTCGTGGGTGATGTAGCGCTCCCCTCTGCGTGTCTCAAACTCCCGCAGGTCCAGCCACGTCTGATAGTCCTGGAGGACGGAAGGGAAGTGTAGGGGGAGTGTATTGTCATTACTAAACTGCAAGGAGAAGTACAGGAGGACTTTCATAGATCCTTAGATGGAGTAAGTTCTATTTCCACAGCAGAGTGAACTGAACATCATAGACATGTTGCATTTAATGACGTGATGAATGTAGTGTGACAAAGTAGTCACTGTGCAGGTGTGTTACCTGGAGCCAGGGGTGACTGAGAGACTTGTCCACACTGTAGCGCTTCCTCATCTTCACCTGGAGGAGGTTGTTGATCAGGTCTGTGGCTGTGGGTATGGATGGACCAACATGGACAACATTGACATCAGAAACAAGTGATATCTACATTTCCATCCATCCATCCCTTTACTCTGGCCACTCCAGACTAGAAAGAAATACATGGCTACCTCTAGGTTGAGTCAATTAGGACTACAAAACTATTCTGCTGTTCTCAGCCTCAAAGTTCCAAAGACATTTTAAAGAGATGAGCAGTAGGCCTTTTTCTGAGGTGGAAGATTGAAAGAGAACACCCTGAGAGGTGAACAGTCGCTCTGGATAAGAGCGTCTGCTAAATGACTTAAATGTAATGTAACACCACTGGTAAAATCACAGCAAATGTTATCTTTATTTAACTAAGCAAGTCAGTTAAGAACAAATTCTTATTTACAATGACGGCCTACCCCGACCAAACCTGGACAACGCTGGGCCAATTGTGTGCCGCCCTATGGGAATCCCAATCACGGCCGGATGTGATATAGCCTGGAATCAAACCAGGGACTGTAGTGACACCTCTTGCACTGAGATGCAGTGCCTTAGACCACTGCAACACTCGGGAGATAGGTAGATAGGTGGTCTACAGGTCGACCCACACAGGCTATATCCCAAATGGCACCCTATTCCCTACTATACATATGGGCCATGATCAAAATATAGGGTGCCATTTTAGGGCATGCACTTCTCTTACCCTCTCCAGAGATGTCCTTCCAGGGGTTGGAAGGGTACATGAAGGCAGCGTTCTGGATCTGGTCGTTGATGTCCTCGTCCTCATTGAAGGGGAAGGTCCCACTGAGGCTGACGTAAACGATCACACCTACCGACCACATGTCCAGGGAACGGTTGTAACCTTTACTGCGTAGGACCTCGGGTGCCAGGTAGGCGGGTGTGCCGACCACAGAGCGCCTGAACGACTTCTCGCCAATGATGCGAGCGAAGCCAAAGTCACATAGCTTCACCTTTAGGAACACACATTGGAACCAAGGCCATCACTGAGCTGTCATTCCTTATGGGTAAGTTCCATTTTCTATGATTTAGTTAGCAAAGTAATTATAAGTGATTGATAACAAATTCTCTTTTACAATAACAACCTGGTTAAATAAAGCAATAGCATAATGAGTCAGTACTTCAGTTAGCTTGTTGTGGTGGACCACAGACTTACGTAAATAGAACATAGTAACATAATCAGTATTGCATTGCATCATGTTGTGGTGGACAGCTCATGCACTCACCTGAGGGAAGGGCTCCGCGGAGGCCAGCAGCACATTCTCAGGCTTCAGGTCACAGTGGACGATGTTCTTAAAATGGAGATGCCTCAGAGCCACTAGGATCTGCGGGTCAGGAAGCACATGGGGTGACGTACTTCTAGCTGAGCTATGGTACTTATCATTACAGTGGCTGTCCACTGGCTGGACTGTATTGTGTAATTACCTCTAAAAGGCACTAGGCCTAGGGCAGTGGTTCCAACAACTGAATTTGGCTCTGCCTAGAGTAACCCTGAAGTACCCACTCAGTAGGTCTATGGTCTCATGAGTCTTCTCAAGTACCCCCTGTTGATTGGCCAAGTACCCCCAGGCGTCCTACTACCCCTGGTTGAGAACCACTGGCCTAGGGTAAGGTTTTGGGTAACTGTTATAGGTACAGTGTAATAATGATTAATTACAATAGTTATTACATTGTACTGACAGGAACAATTATAAAGTAATACAAACACTGTATGCAAAGTGTTACCGTGTTGGTCATTATGAGGTAGATTTTATTTTATTATTATTTATTTATTTCACCTTTATTTAACCAGGTAGGCTAGTTGAGAACACCTTTATTTAACCAGGTAGGCTAGTTGAGAACACCTTTATTTAACCAGATAGGCTAGTTGAGAACACCTTTATTTAACCAGGTAGGCTAGTTGAGAACACCTTTATTTAACCAGGTAGGCTAGTTGAGAACACCTTTATTTAACCAGGTAGGCTAGTTGAGAACACCTTTATTTAACCAGGTAGGCTAGTTGAGAACACCTTTATTTAACCAGGTAGGCTAGTTGAGAACACCTTTATTTAACCAGGTAGGCTAGTTGAGAACAAGTTCTCATTTACAACTGCGACCTGGCCAAGATAAAGCAAAGCAGTGTGAACAGACAACACAGAGTTACACATAGAGTAAACAATTAACAAGTCAATAACACAGTAGAAAAAAAAGAGAGTCGATATACATTGTATGCAAAAGGCATGAGGAGGTAAGCGAATAATTACAATTTAGCAGATTAACACTGGAGTGATAAATGATCAGATGGTCATGTACAGGTAGAGATACTGGTGTGCAAAAGAGCAGAAAAGTAAATAAATATAAACAGTATGGGGATGAGGTAGGTAAATTGGGTGGGCTATTTAGATCACAGATATTACTGAGTACTGAGTAGTGAGTGACCTGTGTGACCAGGAACTTGGTGAGACGCTCCGGGAGCTTGCTCTTCTCACTGGATAGGATCATCTCCAGCATGTCTCCATGGAGCTTCTCCATGACAACAAAGACCCTCTCGGGGGTCTCGAACATGCACTCCAGGTTGACGATGCCAGGATGGTGAAGGTTCTGACAGGCAGGGAGACAGGGATTCAATTCAATTAGTTTCAAAGATCATTTATCCCTGATGTGCATTTAGAGGGAGAAGACCTTAGAGACACTATGGGCAGGGTGACAGATGACCTCAGCTATGATGAGCAAAGGGATGCACACACACAGTATATATATATATATATATATATATATATATATACACACACACACACACACACACACACACACACACACACACACACACACACACACACACACACACACACACACACACACACACACACACACACACACACACACACACACGCACTGAGTGTAGAAAACATTAGGAACACCTGCTCTTTCCATGACATAGACTGACCATGTGTATCCATGTGAAAACTATGATCCCTTATTGATGTCACCACTTCAATCAGTGTAGATGAAGGGGAGGAGACAGGTTAAAGAATGATCTTTAAGCCTAAACACAATTGAGCCCTGGATTGTGTATGTGTGTCATTCAGAGGGTGAATGGGCAAGACAAGATATTTAAGTGCCTTTGGACGGGGTATGGTAGTAGGTGTTAAGGAGCACCGGTTTGTGTCAAGAACTGCAACACTTCTAGGTTTTTCATGTGTATCAAGAATGGTCCACCAACCAAAGGGCATCCAGCCAACTTGACACAACTGTGGAAATTATTAGAGTCAGCATGGACCAGCATCCTTGTGGAACGCTTTTGACACTGTGTACAATCTAATCCCCCGACAAATTGAGGCTGTTCTGAGGGCAAAAAGGGGAGTGCAACTCAATATTAAGAAGGTGTCCTTCATTTTTGATAGAGCTCTAGGGTTCCTCTGTGGAGATGAGAGAAGCTTCCAGAAGGACAACCATCTCTGCAGAACTCCAGCAATCAGGCCTTAATGGTAGAGTGGCCAGACGGAAACCACTCCTCAGTAAAAGGCACATGACAGCCCGCTTGGAGTTTGCCAAAAGGCACCTATAGACTCAGACCATGAGAAAAACGATTCTCTGGTCTGATGAAACACAGATTGAACTCTTTGGCCTGAATGCCAAGCGTCACGTCTGGAGGAAACCTGGCACCATCCCTACTGTGAAGCACGGTGGTGGCAGCATCATGCTGTGGGGAAGGGAGACTAGGGTTAGGGTTACACCATTCTCAACGTCAACAGTGAAGAGGCAACTACGGGATGCTGGCCATCTAGGCAGAGTTGCAAAGAAAAAGCCATATCTCAGACTGGCCAATAAAAATAAAAGATTAAGATGGGCAAAAGAACACAGACACTGGACAGAGGAACTCTACCTAGAATGCCAGGATCCCGAAGTCGCCTCTTCACTGTTGAAGTTGAGACGGTGTTTTGTGGGTACTATTTAATGAAGCTTCCGGTTGAGGACTTGTGAGGCGTCTGTTTCTCAAACTAGACACTCTAATGTACTTGTCCTCTTGCTCAGTTGTGCACCGGGGCTTCACACTCTTTTTATTCTGGTTAGAGCCAGTTTGCGCTGTTCTGTAAAGGGAATAGTACACAGAACTGTACGAGATCTTTAGTTTCTTGGCAATTTCTCGCTTGGAATTGCCTTCATTTCTCAGAACAAGAATAGTCTAACGAGTTTCAGAAGAAAGATCTTTGTTTCTGGACATTTTGAGCCTGTAATCGAACCCACAAATGCTGATGCTCCAGATACTCAACTAGTCTAAAGAAGGACAGTTTTATTGCTTCTTCAATCAGAACAACAGTTTTCAGCTGTGCTAACATAATTGCAAAAGGGTTTTCTAA